>NC_089140.1:352095-394493 GCF_009819655.1 Sylvia atricapilla
GGAGCCATTCCCGAGCTCTGGGTTCCTCCTGCAGCCCCTCCCATCCCCGGGAATCCCCAGAACGCTTTCATCATCCCAGTTCAAAGTTCCCACAAAAATGCACCCAGCTCTGTGTGGAAAATTCCAGCCCGGCCCCCACCCCAGGGTGTCCCCCCCACTCACCCGTGCAGGGATCCGAGGGGATCTCGGCGCCGACGGCATCCAGCTGGGATCCGGCCCGCGGCGCCGGGCTCAGCCGGGAATACGGGAGCAGATCCAGGGCGTGGGCGGGCTGCGGAGGGGGCAGCGGCATTTGGGTCATTTTGGGATATTTGGGGACTTTTCCCTGGCTTTGGCCACAGGCCAAGGGCAGGGATCACGCCCCTATTCCTGCACCCCAACTAGGGATGAGGTCTGGGTTCCTTGCTGCAGGATGGAGCCCGTATCCCTGCTCCCCGAACCAAATCTCTGCTCCCCCAAATTACATCCCCATCCCACCCCAACCAAATCCCTGCTTCCCCAGCAAACAAGATCCCCAAACGAGATCCTTGTTCCCCCAAAAGAGATGTCCAACCCTGCTCCTCCCAACCAGACCCGTGACCCCCAAACCGCTGCCCACCCCCCAAAACAGCTCCTTTTCCAGCCAGGAGCCGCTCTGCGGGAGGAACCTTTCCTGAGGAGCCGGTCCCGCTTTTCCGGGGACACTGACCCCGCCCCGAGTCCCCGGTGCCCTCCCGGGTTCCTCCCGTGTCCCCAAAGCCCCGGAGCGCGGCGGAGGCAGAGCCGAAGGGAATGGGACCCCCCCGCGCTCCGGGACTTCCCAACGCGCCGATTTCCTAAAAAAACTCTTGGGGGGCTCTAGAGGTTGAAGAAAAAAAATCCCCGAAAAAGCTCCCGGCGCCGGGAATCCCCCCAAGAATCCCCCCGAAAGCCCCGGGGGGTGGCGGATCGGGATCCCCCGGGAATCCCCCCGGAATCCCCCCGTACCTGGGGCGCACCGCCCGCGGACATCGCTCCCCGGGGCGCTGCCGGCCCCCGCCCGGCTCCTCGGGCGCTCCTGCCCGGCCTCTCCCGGCCTCTCCCGGCCTCTCCCGGCCTCTCCCCGCCTCTCCCCGCTCGCCTTCCGCCACCGAGTCCCTCAAATGGCCGCGGCGCTGTCCTGGGAGAGCGGGAGAGGCGGGATGTGAGCGGGAGCGGGGACGGGAGCGGCAGGGCAGGGGGATGGCAGCGGGAAGGGCAGCGGGAAGCAGGCCGGAGAAACGCGGCGGGCCCGGAGCGGCCTCGGCCCCCCGGCCTCCTCCTCCTCCTCCTCCTCCTCCTCCCCCCGGAATTTGGGGTGCGGAAGGCGCCGAGCGGGGCCGGATCCGGCTGTGAGCGCCCAGGGCCGGGGAGCGCTGGGAGTTGTAGTTCGGGATGGGAGCGGATGGGACGGCGTTGGATGGAGGAGATGGGAGCGACAGCGGCGAGCAGCGAACGGCCCCGGCACGGCATCGGCTGCTGCAGCCGGGAACGGCCCCGGGAACCGGGAATAGCCCCGGGAATAGCCTCGGGAACCGGGAATAGCCCCGGGAGCCGGGAATAGCCCCGGGAACCGGGAATAGCCCCGGCACGGCATCGGCTGCTCCAGCCGGGAACGGCCCCGGGAACCGGGAACAGACCCGGGAATAGCCTCGGGAACCGGGAATAGCCCCGGCACGGCATCGGCCTGTCCAGCCGGGAACGGCCCCGGGAACCGGGAACAGACCCAGGAATAGCTCCGGGAACCGGGAATAGCCCCGGGAGCCGGGAATAGCCCCGGGAATAGACCCGGGAACGGGGAATAGCCCCGGGAATAGCCTCGGGAACCGGGAATAGCCCCGGGAGCCGGGAATAGCCCCGGGAACCGGGAATAGCCCCGGGAACCGGGAACAGACCCGGGAATAGCCTCGGGAACCGGGAATAGCCCCGGGAACCGGGAACAGACCCGGGAATAGCCCCGGGAACCGGGAATAGCCCCGGCACGGCATCGGCTGCTCCAGCCGGGAACGGCCCCGGGAACAGCCCCGGGAACAGCCCCGGGAACAGCCCCGGGAACCGGGAACAGCCCCGGGAGCCGGGAATAGCCCCGGGAATAGCCTCGGGAACATCCCCGGGAATAGCCCCGGGAATAGCCTGGGGAACGGGGAATGGCCTCGGGAGTCGGGAATAGCCCCGGGAATAGCCTCGGGAATAGCCTCGGGAGCTGGGAATAGCCCCGGGAACCGGGAATAGCCCCAGGAACCGGGAATAGCCCCGGAAGCCGGGAATAGCCCCGTGAGCCGGGAATAGCCTCGGGAGTCGGGAATAGCCCCGGGAGTCGGGAATAGCCCCGGGAACCGGGAATAGCCCCGGGAACCGGGAATAGCCTCGGGAACTGGGAACAGACCCGGGAGTCGGGAATAGTCTCAGGAACCGGGAATAGGCCCGGCAGCCGGGAATAGCCCCGGGAGTTGGGAATAGCCCCGGGAATAGCCTCGGGAGCCGGGAATAGCCCTGGAAGCCGGGAACAGACCTGGGAACCGGGAATAGCCCCGGGAATAGCCCTGGGAGCCGGGAATATCCTCGGGAGTCGGGAATAGCCCCGGGAGCTGGCAATAGCCCCGGGAGTCAGGAATAGCCCCGGGAACGGCGAATAGCCTAGGGAACCGGGAATAGCCCCGGGAGCCGGGAATAGCCCCGGGAACATCCCCGAGAGTCGGGAATAGCCCCGGGAACATCCCCGAGAGTCGGGAATAGCCCCGGGAACCGGGAATAGCTTCGGGAACCGGGAACAGACCCGGGAGTCGGGAATAGCCCCGGGAACCGGGAATAGCTTCGGGAACCGGGAACAGACCCGGGAGTCGGGAATAGCCCCGGGAACCGGGAATACCCTCGGGAGTTTGGAATAGCCTCGGGAGCTGGGAACAGCTCCGCAGTGAGGAATAGCCCCGGTACATCTGCGCGTGAAGAGCCGGGAACACCCCGGGGACCGGGAACAGCCCCGGCACAGCCGCGCCTCGGCAGGCAGGAGCGGCCCCGGGCCCGGGAGGAGCCCGGCACGGAATCGCCCCATCGGCCGAGCACAGCCCCGGGGCCACCGGGCCGGATCCCCCCGGGCCCGCCGGTTCCTGCCGGGGATCCGGGCTGTGCTCGGTGCCGGCCGCACCTCGGGGGGAGTCTGGAGTGACCCCCGGCACCGGCTCCGTGCTGGGGATCCCGGGACCCGCCGTGCCGCCGGTGTCCCCCCTCGACACCCCCAAACACAACCCGAGCCCCCCAAAGCCCCGGTGCCCCCCGCTGCCGCCCCCCCGAGTCCCCGATCCGTGTCCCCGGGCCCGTGACCGCGACCCCCGCGGACCCTCCCGGGGAAACTCACGGGCGGCCGCTGCCCCGCGCCGCGGTGACGTCACGGGCGCGGTGACGTCAGCACGTCGCTGACGTCATGTGTCAGCAGCGGCCGCGTCCGGCCGCGCCCCGTTCCGGGTCGGGGGGCGGGGCCCGTGGGGCAGCGCCCCCTATCGGCCGCACGGGACAGCGCAGCCGCCAGGGGACGGGAGGGGCCGGAGAGATCCCGCCCCCCAGTGTCCCCCCAGTGTCCCCCAGTGTCCCCCCAGTGTCCCTCGGTGACCCCCCAGTGCCCCCTCGGTCCCCCCAGTGTCCCCCAGTGTCCCCCTCGGTCCCCCCAATGTCCCCCCAGTGTCCCTCCAATGTCCCCTCAGTGCCCCTCGGTGTCGCCCCAGTGTCCCCCAGTGTTCTCCAGTGCCCCCTCAGTGTCCCCAAGTGCCCCCTCGGTGTCCCTCGGTGTCCCTCCAATGTCCCCTCAGTGTCCCCCAGTGCCCCCTCGATGTCCCTCCAATGTCCCCCCCAGTGTCCCCCAGTGCCCCCTCAGTGTCCCTCGATGTCCCTCCATTGTCCCCGCCAGTGCCCCCTCGGTGTCCCCCCAGTGTCCCCCAATGTCCCCCAGTGTCCCCCAGTGCCCCCTCGGTGTCCCTCGATGTCCCTCCAATGTCCCCCCAGTGTCCCCCAGTGCCCCCTCGGTGTCCCTCCAATGTCCCCCCAGTGTCCCCCAATGTCCCCCAGTGTCCCCCCAGTGCCCCCTCGGTGTCTCCCCAGTGCCCCCTCAGTGTCCCTCCAATGTCCCCCCAGTGTCCCTCGGTGTCCTTCCAATGTCCCCCCAGTGTCCCCCAGTGCCCCCTCGGTCCCCCCAATGTCCCCCCGGTGTCCCTCCAATGTCCCCTCAGTGCCCCCTCGGTGTCCCTCCAATGTCCCCCCAGTGTCCCTCGGTGTCCCCCCAGTGCCCCCTCGGTGTCCCCCAGTACAGCCCCAGCACTCCCCAGTAACCCCCCCCAAAGCCCCCAGTGCTCCCCCGTGCCACCCGCGGCCCCCAGGGCTCCCCTGTGTCCCCCACCCGTCCGGATGTCCCCCCACATCGCAGCCCCCGCCTTCCTCACCTCCCTCTGCCCCACACTCCTCCTCCTGCCCCCAGGAGGGGACACCGGGGACAAGAATCGCCGGGCAGAGCCTGGGTTGTTCCCAGGGTCTGGAGCCCATTCCCGGGGACACGATCCCATCCCAGGGACCCCACCCCATTCCCGGGGGGCAGAGGTCCTCCGCGGCAGGCAGGAGGCTGTTCCCGGGGCCCGGAGCCGTGCCCGGGGCACAGGCGCCCTTGCCCGGTCTCGGGAGTTTGTTCCTGGGGTCAGGATGTCATTCTCAGGGGACAAGACAACATTCCCGGCGGGACAAGACAACATTCCCGGCGGGCAGGAGCCGTTCCCGGGAGCACCAGCCCATTCCCGGGAGTCAGGAGCCCCTTCCCGGGGGCAGGGGTTTGGTGCCGAGGACAGGAGCCTGTTCCTGAGCGCAGGATGTCATTCCCAGTGGGACATGAAGCCATCCCCGGGGGCCTGAAGGTTGTTCCCAGGAGCAGGAGCCCGTTCCCGGGAGCAGGAGCCCGTTCCCAGGAGCAGGAGCCCGTTCCCAGGAGCAGGAGCCCGTTCCCGGGAGGCTGGAGCCCGTTCCCAGGAGCAGGAGCCCGTTCCCGGGAGGCTGGAGCCCGTTCCCGGGAGCAGGAGCCCGTTCCCGGGAGGCTGGAGCCCGTTCCCAGGAGCTGGAGCCCGTTCCCAGGAGCTGGAGCCCGTTCCCGGGAGCAGGAGCCCGTTCCAGGAGGCTGGAGTTTGTTCCCGGAGCACTGAAGCCCATTCCCGGGTGAAGGGTCTGTTCCCGGGGCGCAGGAGCCGCTCCCGGGGCTGCAGGCTGTTCCCGGGGGCAGGATGTTGGAGATGACGCCATTCCCGGGGTCTCTCCCCCCATTCCATCCCATCCCATCCCGTCCCGTCCCATCCCGTCCCGTCCCACCCCGGCCCCTCCTCCCGGGGGGGTCACCCGCGGGGCCGGCCCGGGGGCGGATTTGGGGGCAGATCCCAGGAAATCGGCTCATGCCGGCCCGACGCCAGCGGCCCGTGGATCCGTGAGGCCGTTCCCGGCGGGATGAGGCTGCCGGTGTCCCTGTGGCTGCCGCTGGCCCTGGCGGTGGCCGCGGTGGCCGCGGGCCAGTCCCCGCTCCAGCGGCGCGTGGTCCGCGATGTGCTGGAATATTTCCACGGGCGCAGCAACGTGCATTTCGTCTTCAAGGAGCGGGACGTGGACGGGGTCATCGAGCGGGTGAGTAACGGGACTCGGCACCGGGACTCGGCACCGGGACTCGGCACCGGGGATGGGGAGGGGCGCCGGGAGGGGCGGGGGTGTCCCGAGGGGAATGGGGACGGGGACGGAGTGTCCAGGAGGGAGCAGGCGGGGGAAGGGGTCAGCGAGGGGGGAACAGGGATTGGATCTAGGATTTGGGGCTCGGGATGGCCGCAGGAACAGGGAGAGGGTCGGGGCGGTGTCCTGCAGGGAGCAGGTGGTGAACGGGGTCACATCGAGCACGGCACAACAGGATTCGGGACTGGGATTCGGGATGACCGTGGGAATGGGGACGGTGTTGGGGTGTCCCGGAGGGAGCAGAGGGAGGGTTCAGGAGAGTGTTGGGGGGTCCCTGAGGGAATGGGAGATGGACAGGATCATGGAGAAGGTGAGCTTGGGATTTGGGGTTCGGGGTTCAGGACTGGGGTCCGGGATGGCCACGGGTATGGGGATGGGATCAGGGTGTCCCAAGGGGAATAGGCGGGTGCTGGGTGCCGGGGTGTCCCAAAGGGAATAGGCGGGTGCCGGGGTGTCCCAAGGGGAATAGGCCGGTGCTGGGGTGTCCCGGGGTGCCGGGGGGTGCCGGGGTGCCCCCGGGTCGGCCCTGCTGCCCGGGCTGAGCTTGGTTATTCATTAACGGATCTGAGATGATCCCGGTGCTCGCACAGCCAGCTCCATCCCAGAGTGCCCCTGGACACTGTCCCGTGCCTGGGAAGGGCCAGGACTCCAGGGAGCCTCCACTTTGGGCCACTTGCCCATCCCTGGAGTCATTCCTGGGATGGGTTTACCTGAGGGTCTCCAGGATTCAGGATCCCTCCCAAGGTTTAGGGTCACTCCTGGGGTTTGGGGGCTTTATTTCCCTGGGAATCTGTGGGGTTTGGGAGTCCCTCGGGAGGCGGGGATCCCTCCGGGGCCGTGCCACACCCTGCCACCCCTGTCCCCGCAGGAGGACGCCTCGGGGACGTTCGTGCAGCTGCGCCTGGCCCTGGCACAGACATCGTGTCGGAAGCGGGCGCCGCAGCGGCACTGCCGGGTGCTGGAGAACCGGGTGAGGGGGGACCTTGGCACCGTCCTGGGGTGTCCCTCCTGCCCTGGGGCACGGCCCAGCGTGTTCCCATCTCCCCTGGGCACATCCCGGAGTGTTGTCCCTTCCCTCAGGACACATTCCAAGCTGTCCCCCTCCCTTGGGACACATCCTGTTCCCCCTGTAGGGCGCCATCCCTGAATGTTCCCCATCCCTTGGGCACATCCCTGAATGTCCCCTCTCCCCTGGGGCACATCCCCGAATGTCCCCTATCCCTCGGGGCCCATCTCGGGTGTCCCCTCTCCCCCGGGGCACATCCCTGAATGTCCCCTCTCCCCTGGGGCACATCCCTCAATGTCCCCTCTCCCCCGGGGCACATCCCTGGGTTTTCCACATCCCTTGGGCACATCCCTGAATGTCCCCTATCCCTCGGGGCCCATCTCGGGTGTCCCCTCTCCCCTGGGGCACATCCCTGGGTTTTCCACAGCCCTTGGGCCCCATCCCAGAGGTCACACAGCCCCTAAGCCTCCTGCAGACCCCCGTGTCCCCACCATGCTGCTGTGGGTGCCAGGGTGGGACAGAGAGGATGGTGGTTGGTGCCAGAGGGGCCCCAGGGGTTCCCGGGGGTGACATCCCATCATGTCCCCAGAGGAAGCCAGTCTGCCTGGCCTGCTACAAGTTCGACACCAGTGACGTCCCCAAGGTGCTGGACAAGTACCACAACTGCGGCCCCAGCCACCACCTGGCTGCCAAGGTGAGGTGCCTCCAGTGTCCCCCAGTGCCCCCGGCGTCCCCTCCGTGTCCCCACCCGGTGCCAGCCCCTGCTGTGCCCGCAGGAGATCCGGCAGCGGGACGAGGCCGAGTGCCGGGCGGTGGAGGAGGCCGGGAAAGGGGGGGACACGCTGTACCTGCCCGGAATGTTCGCCTTCTCCCGGGGGCTGCCGGCCTAGGTGGGTACGGGGACACCCCTGGGGACACCCCGGGCTGGGGGCAGGGGGACACAGGCATCCCATCGCCGCCCCCCTGCTCCGTGTCCCCTTTGCAGGCACCACGGCACCGATGGACGCTGCCACGGCGGTCCCGGCCTCTCCTGCTTGTCACCCCCCGGCACCGTGTGACCCAGGAGGGTCCCGGGCGTGTCCCCCCCTCCCGCCTGTCCCCGCTGCCCAGTAAACCCAGCGCTGGCTCCGCTGTCACGGCTCTCATTGCCGCCTGGCACCGCCCGTGTCACCTCCCCTGCTGTCCCCAGGGATGAGACGGGGACGTGGTGGGGAGTGGGCTCCACGTCGCCACTGCCCGTGTCACCTGTTGTCCCCAGGGGTGAAAGGGAGATGATGGGTGCGGGCTGAGCAGTGGAGAGACCCCTGAGGCCACAGGACAGAGGGACACTGGAGGGTGGGACATGTTTAATGCACATTGCCACCGTGTCCCCGAGATGTCCCACAGCTGAGGCTGGTCTCCCCACGGCTCCTCTGCTGCTCCCTGGGGATCCTCTGCCGGGCCGTGGTGGCACTGGGGGTGCCCTAGCTCCAGTGTGGGGGTCCCACAGCTCAGAAGGTGAAGGAGACAGGCTGGTGGTGGCTCTGGGGGTCTCAAGGTGACACTGTGGGCTCTGGTGGCTTTCCTGGACCCACTTTTGGGGTCCCAGGGGTAAGAAAAAGCAGTTGGGCAGGGGTGGCATTGAGGGTCTCCTAGACCTGTTTTTGGGGTCTCACAGTTGAGAAGATGAAGGAGCTGGACTGGTGATGCCTCTGGGGGTATCCCAGCCCTGCTTTCGGGGTCTAAGCTCAGGCTGTGGTGGCTCTGGGGGTTCTCCAGTCCCATCTTTGGGGTCGAATGGCTCAGATGGGGGCAGCTGTGGTGGCTCTGGGGGTTCTCCTGGCCTGGTTTTGGGGACCTATGGCTTAGATGAGGGCGGCTTTGGGCGGTGGTGGTTCTGGGGGTTTTCCAGTCCCATCTTTGGGGTCGAATGGCTCAGATGAGGGCAGCTGTGGTGGCTCTGGGGGTTCTCCTGACACCGTTTTTCGGTCAAATGGCTCAGATGAGGGCAGCTTTGAGGGTTCTCCAGTCCCATCTTTGGGGTCCTGTGGCTCAGATGAGGGCGGCTTTGGGCGGTGGTCGCTCTGGGGGTTCTCCTGACACCGTTTTTCAGTCGAATGGCTCAGATGAGGGCAGCTTTGAAGGGTTCTCCAGTCCCATCTTTGGGGTCCCCCAGCCCAGCCAGCGCAGCCTCCATGCTGTGGCACCCTTGGGCGGCCCGGCGGCGCTCAGAAGCCGAAGTTGCCGTGGTGGCGGCGGCCGAGGGCGCGCTGGGCCTGGGCGATGGAGTCGTCGGCGCGGCGGCCGAGCTCGCGGCACTCTCGCAGGGCCTGGCCCAGCTGCCGCGTGGCCTCCTCCAGCACGACGCTGCGGCGCGCCGGCCGCGGCTCCCAGAATCCGGCCTGCACCCAGGGCTGCGGCGGCTCCGCGGGTGCGGCGGGCTCGGCCTCGGCGTCCAGCGCGGCGTCCAGCTCCCGGCACAGGCGGAAGAGCTCGCTGCCGCGGCCCGCCACGCGCTGCCCGTCGATGGCCTTGAGGCCCGGCAGCATGGCGGCCAGCGCGGCGCGGTAGGCCGGAGCGGCGCACACCGGGTTGCCCAGGTTGCCCAGCGGGTCCCGCAGCCGCAGGCTCTCCAGGTGCCGCAGGCCCTGCAGGCAGCGCAGCTGGCGCAGGCTGCGCAGCCGGTTCCCGGCCAGGTTGAGCTGGCGCAGGCTGCGGCAGCCCCGCAGCGGCTCCACGCTGGCCACGCGGTTCCCGGCCAGGTTGAGCACGGCCAGGGCGCGCAGCGCGGCCAGCGGCGCCAGCCCCGCGATGGCGTTGCCCGACAGGTCCAGCCACTCCAGGTTGGAGCAGTCGGCCAGGCAGCCCAGGTGGGCGATGCCGCGGCCCCGCAGCCGCAGCAGCAGGATGGACTCCAGAGAGAACTCGCCCGTGGTGGCCTTGAGCAGCGCCGGCGTCACCCGCACCCCGGAGCCTTCGTCCTCCTCCTCCTCCTCCTCCTCCTCCACCTCCTCCTCCGATGGCTCCGACACCTCCGGCTCCGGCGCCTCCTCCCCGCGCCCCTCCATCCCTGAGGGGAGGTCCCGGGGGCACAAAGGGGCTGCGGTGGCACTGGGGGATCCCCCGGGGTGGCCTGAGGTGTGGGGACGCGTGTAGGGTGAGTGGGGCACAGGGACACACGTGGGGCACGTCCAGGGAACAGGGGACGTGTCAGGGGGTGCGGAGCACAAGGAGACATGGGGCACATCTGGGGGTGTCACCTCCTCCCCACGGCCCTCTGTCCCCGTGGGGGCCCTGGGCTGGGCAAGGGGCTGCGGGTGGCACTGGGGAATGTCTCTGGACGGACACGGTGGCTATGGGGTGGTCTGCGGTGTGGGGACACGTGTGGGACACATCAGGGTAGGAACTGGGGTGCAGAGAATATGTGGGACACATCTGGGGGGGTCTTGGGGATGTGGGGACATATGTAGGACCCAAAGGGCATTGCTGTGGTCAGGGGACATGCGTAGGGCAGATCTGGGGGGAACCTGGGGCACAGGGACAGATCCAGGGCCCACGGAGAGCCCCCACATCCCAACTGGCCCTCACCCCAGCATCCCCCAGACCCACCGTGTTCCATCCCCCGGTGTCTCCAGGCCGCCCCATTCCCCCCGTCGATGCCCCCGTTCCACCCCAGAGCCGCCCATCGCCCCCGACCCAGCCCGCGACCCCACAGACCCCCCCCGTTCTCCCCCCCGGTGCTCCCAGACCCTTCTGTTGTCCCCGTGGGCCCCCCGAGCCCCTCCGTTCGCCCCCGGTGTCCCCCCGGTGTCCCCCCCATTCCCCAAATCCCCGCTCCCCCCGCTCTCACCGCGCGGCGGCTCCCGGCGGCCCCGAGGCCACGCCCCCGTTACCATGGGAACGAGGCCCCGCCCACCCCGGGCACCGCTGGATCGCCCCGGCCACGCCCCCTCGCGTGGCCACGCCCCTTCCTCTCGGTCCCCGCGGCCCGTCCGCCCCGAGATGGCCCCGGGCTCCCCGACAAGTGCCACAAAACCGGCTTTTATTGGCAGTGCGACTTCATTCCCAGCGTGTCCTGCCCACGGCAGCGCCGCGCCGGGGACACCCCTCCTGTCCCCGCGCTGGGGTCCCCCCGTGTCCCTCACCGGGGCGTTTCCAGCGCCACCGGCCACAGCGCTCTGGTGGCCGCTCCCGCGCCACTGCCGGTGGCAGAACGGGCCAGGGTCCTGCGGGATCCCGTGCAATCCCCCTGCCGGGCCCCGGCACACGCGGGGTCACCAGCAGCACTGCTGGAGGCACCGGCACAGCCCAGCACATCCCGCTGCAGGGTGCCAAGGGTGCAGCGCTGGGGAACCCAGCGCATTCCAGCGTTCGGGATGTGCCACTGGCACCTACCGAGTCCCCAGGCACATCCCAGTGTCAGGGCTCGCCACCGGCAGCCCCCAGGGCCCGTGGCACCTCCCGGCACATCTTGGCACCGCAGTGCCAAGGACTCGCCGCCGGCATCCCTCGGAGCCCCTGGCACCTCCTGGCGTTCAGGGGCAGAGGGTGGGGGGCTCCGGCCAGCTCAGCTGGGACCCAGTGACGCCGGTGGCAGTGCCAGCGGTGGCCGTGCCCGTCGCCGTGCCGGTGCCGTGGGTGCGCTCGTGGCGCTCCAGGTGAGTTTTGCGGGTGAAGCTGCGGCCGCAGCGGGCGCAGCGGTAGGGCCGCAGCCCCGTGTGCACGGCCTGGTGCCGGCCCAGGTTCGTCTTGGAGCTGAAGCGGCGGCCGCAGCGGGCGCAGGCGTGGGGCCGGGTGCCCGAGTGCACCAGCAGGTGCCGCGCCAGGTGCGCCTTGCGGCCGAAGCCGCGCCCACACTGCGGGCAGGTGAAGGGGCGCTGGGCGGGGGGCTCCTGGGCACAGCTCTGCCCACATTCGGCACCGGGCACCTGCGGCCGGTGCTGGCGGTCCTGGGCACAGCCCTGCCCACATTCGGCACCGGGCACCTGCGGCTGCTGCTGGGGGTCCTGGGCACAGCCCTGCCCACATTCGGCACCGGGCACCTGCGGCTGCTGCTGGGGGTCCTGGGCGCCGGGCACCTGGGGGGGCTGCGGGAGCGGCTGCGGGTCCTGGGCACCGCCGGGCACCTGTGACAGGAGCTGGGGCTCCCGCACCGAGGGGCGCTCGGCCGTGGGCGCCTGCGGCCGGAGCTGCGCCTCCTGGGCTCCGGGCTCCTGCGGGGGCCGCAGGTGATCCTGAGCACAGCCCAGGGCTTCGTTCTCCAGGTGCTGCCACAGGTGCGACGACGAGTTCTGCTTCCAGGTGAGGCTGGTCCCGCACTGGGGGCAAATGAGCAGCTTCTCCTCGGCGGGGACGTCCGCGTCCCCGTCCCGGCGTCCGTCCAGGTGTCCGTTCCCAGCTCCGGCCATCGGCTCCGCGTGCGGCCCCGGCTGCGGCGCCGGGCTCTGCCTCCAGCCAAGGCCGGTGTCGCAGCCCAGGCAGGGCGGCGGCTTCTCCTCGGCGGCGCCGTCCCCGAGGCCGTCGCCGTCCCCTCCGCAGGGTCCGCGGCCCGGCGCGGGGTCGCCGTGCAGGCGCAGGTGGCGCAGGAGGTGCTGGCGGTGGGCGAAGCGGCGCGGGCAGCGCGGGCAGGGGTGCGGGCGCTCCCCGGTGTGCGTGCGCAGGTGCCGGTCCAGGTGCGTCTTCTTGCGGAAGCGGCGGGCGCAGCGCGGGCAGGGGTAGGGCCGCTCGCCCGTGTGCGTGCGCAGGTGGGAGCGCAGGTGGATGCGCTGGCGGAAGCGGCGGCCGCAGTGCGGGCACGGGAAGGGCCGCTCGCCCGTGTGCACCCGCAGGTGCCGCGTCAGGTGCGCCTTCTTGCCGAAGGCCTTCCCGCACTGCGGGCAGCTGAAGGGCCGCGGGCCGGGCCGGGGGCAGCGCCCGCACCCGCCGGGGCTCGAACCCGCGCCGGCGCCGGCCCCGAAGCCGATCCCGACGGCGTCCAGGCGGGGCTCCGGCCCCCAGGCCGGCAGCGCCCCGTAGCCCAGCTCCTCCGGGCACGGCTCCTCCGCTTTGCAGCTGCCGGCGCAGCCCGGGGTCCCGGCGGGGTCGGGGGACACGGAGCCGGGCAGGGGCTGCGGGGCCAGCGCAGCCTCGGCCCCGGCTGCCCAAGCCTCGGCCTCATCCTCCTCCTCCTCCACCTTCACCTTCCGCACCAGCCACTGCCCTGCGGGGACACGGCAGGGGACGTGCCAACGCCAGGATGTCCTGGGCCAGCCGCCGGCACCAGGACACGGTAACTGTCACTCAGGGACCTGCGGCTGCCACCAGCACAGACGCGGTGACCGTCGAGGCCAACGGCCCCGGGGACATGGCAACCGTCACTTCAAAGACCTGGCCCCTGGTCCAGGGGACATGGTGACCATCCCCCAAGGACCCAGCACTGCCACCAGCCCCGGGACAGGGTGACAGTGACCATGTGGCCTGGCGTTGCCAGGAGACACCCGGCAGTGCCCGTGTGACCGCCACGGCTCTCCCCAGAGTGTGTCCCTCACCTGCTCTGTGCAGCTCCGGGTCCCCTGGATCATCCCTGTCATCCTCGGGGGCCACCTCCGCCTTGGGGACCACCAGCCACGCTGGGGGGACAAAGAGGGGCACAGACAGGTCCCTCCCCGGCTCAGGGCGGCCCCGAGCACCCCGGGCCCCAGCTGAGAGCCCCCGGAATCCCCCAGTCCCCACCTGAGCCGGCGCATCCCGGGGCTTCCATCTCCTCCAGCTCCGGCTCGGCCACGGGGGGACCTGCGGGAGGGGGAAGGAGGGCACGAGGTGAGACCCCCCCAGACCCCAACTAGGGGGGTCTGACCCCCGGGACCCCCGGGCACGTACCCAGGGCACGGAGGGGGTCAACTCTCTCCTGCCTGGTGGGTGCGGGCGGGTCTGGGAGGGTTCGGGGGGAATCCGGGGGGGGATTCAGGGGGGTCAGGCGGGGTTCACAGGGATCTGGGGGGGTCTCCTGGGGCTCTGGGGTGGCCCGCGGGGCTCCCGTGGAGTGGTGTCCCCGTCCTGGTCCCCCAGCAGCTCAGGGCCACGCCGCCCCCGCTCTCCGTGCCCCCGGTTTCCCCGTACCCCCGCTGGAGCCCGTTCCGCAGCCGCAGCGCGCCCCAACCCCCTCCGGCCCCCCCAAAACCGTTTTTGTTCCCCAACTGTCCCCTCCCTTCCCCCACTTCCCGTCCCCGCCTCCCCATCCTGCCCCTCCCCTTCGCTTCCCGAGCCTTTCCTGCCGCTCCCGGTCCGCTCCCGGTGCCGGTGCCGCTCCCGGTCCGCTCCCGGTGCCGCCCGTACCCGTGGCCTCCGGTGTCCTCGGGCCCCACCGGCGCCGCCGCGCCCCGCCCCCCGCGGTGGCCGCCGGTCCTCCCGCCCCACCGGGACCGCCCCCCGTGTCCGCGCCCCCCCCGCGCCCCTGGGTGTCCCCGTGTCCCCCACCCCGGGGCCCTACCCCCGCCTCGGAGGGGACACGGACACGGCTGGCTCGGGGACAGGATGAGCGGGGCGTGGGGACACGGCAGGGACACGGGGACACCAGCGGACTTGGGGACACTCAGGGAGATGTGGGGAGAACAAAGGGCAGGGATACGGGATGGAAACGGGGACATGGAGGACATGGGAGGACACAGGACCGGGCCATGGGGGGACACGGGGCTGGGGGGACACAGGGGACCTGAGGGGACACGGGACAGGGACCTGGAGGCATGAGGGGACACAGGACCCGGCCATGGGGGGACACGGAGCTGGGGAGACACGGGAGACCTGAGAGGACACGGGACAGGGACCTGGAGGGACACAGGATCAGCCCATGGGAGGACACGGGGCTGGGGGGACACGGGACAAGGACGTGGAGGCATGGGGGGGCACAGGGGACACGCGGGACACAAGGGGACACGCGGCAGGGACACGGGGGGTTGAGTGTGACCAGGAGCCGCTGTCCTGCCACATCCGTGTCCCCGTGCCGGATCCCGGATGTCCCACGCCATTACCTTCTCCCGGGAAACGGGGAGATGTCACCCTGGTGTCACCGTGTCCCCCCCCAGCCGCCAGCTGCGCCCAATCGGTGTCACCGCAGCTGGTGGCACTTCTGGGGACTTTCCATAAATCCCGGCGCCGCTGGGCAGTGCCAGAGCTGGGGCCGGTGAGTGGCACTGGGCTGGGTGACACCGGGGGTGACCCCGTGGGACACTGCGGCCGCGAGGACACCGCAGGAATCGTGCCGGTGCGGTGACCGGAGCCCCGTTTTCCAGAAGCGGGACCGACATGGGCCGGGCGGCGGGGCCGGGGCTCGCTGCCGCCGCCGGGGCCATGACCGTGCTCTGGGTGACGGCCGTGGGGGCGGCCACCGGGTGAGGGGCCGGGAACGGGGATGGGGAATGGGGAATGGGAACGGGGATGGGGATGGGAATGGGAATGGGGAATGGGGAATGGGGAATGGGAATGGGGAATGGGGAATGGGGAATGGGGAATGGGGAATGGGGAATGGGGAATGGGGAATGGGGATGGGAATGGGGATGGGAATGGGGAATGGGGAATGGGAATGGGAATGGGAAATGGGGATGGGGAATGGGGAACGGGAATGGGGATGGGGAATGGGAATGGGAATGGGAATGGGAATGGGGATGGGAATGGGAATGGGAATGAGGGCTGGGGATGGGGATGGGAACGGGGATGGGAACGGGGATGGGGATGGGGAATGGGGATGGGAATGGGGGATGGGGAATGGGAACGGGGATGGGAACAGGGATGGGGAATGGGGAATGGGGATGGGGAATGGGAATGGGGATGGGGATGGGAACTGGGAACTGGGGATGGGAATGGGGATGGGAATGGGGACGGGGACGGGGATGGGGAATGGGGATGGGAATGGGGATGGGAACTGGGAACTGGGGATGGGAATGGGGATGGGGAATGGGAATGGGGGATGGGGAATGGGGATGGGAATGGGGAATGGGGATGGGAATGGGGAATGGGGATGGGGAATGGGGATGGGAATGGGAATGAGGGATGGGGATGGGGAACGGGAATGGGAACGGGGATGGGAACGGGGATGAGGGCTGGGAATGGGAACTGGGGATGGGAATGGGAACGGGGATGAGAATGGGGACTGGGAACGGGGGCTGGGAACTGGGAACTGGGAATGAGGGCTGGGAACTGGGAATGAGGGCTGGGAATGGGAATGAGGGCTGGGAATGGGAATGGGAATGAGGGCTGAGAATGAGGGCTGGGAACTGGGAGCTGGGAATAGGAACTGGGAATGGGGACTGGGAATGGGGACTGGGGATGAGGGCTGGGAATTGGGAATGGGAACTGGGAATTGGGCATGGATGTGGGAGCTGGAAAGAGAACTGGGAACCAGAGGTGAGAAATAGAGGTCAGGGACTGGGAACTGGGAATGGGGAACGGGAGCCGGGGATGGGTGTGGGAGCCAGGAATGGATGTGGAAGCCAGGAAAGAGAACTGGGAATGGGTGTGGGAGCCGGGGCTGGGTGGTAGGAGCAGGGCTGGGTGCCAGCGGGCAGGATGGATCCCCGGGGGGTGCTGGCACGGAGGCTGGGAGCTGGGATGGGTGCTGGAGCGGGATGGGTGTGGTGGGTGCCCAATGGGAGCTGGGCTGGCTCTGGGATCGTGCTGGGTGCTGGTGGATCCCGGCTGGATCCCGGCTGGATCCCGGTGGGCCCCGTGGGTGCTGCAGGCGCTGGTGCGAGCGGACGGTGCAGGTGACGGAGCAGCAGGAGGTGACACCGCGGCGCGAGGCCGCCGTGCCGTGTCCCAGTTTGTACCAGTACAGCCTGGCGGGGTGGCGCCTGGACCGGGCCCGCACCCGCCGGGACCGCGGGAATTCCGCCGGGGACACCGAGCCCGCCCTCTGCTACATCTACCGGTGAGCGCGGGGCCGTGCGGCACCGGTGACACCGGGTGACACCGGGTGACACCGGGATGTCCCCACAGCCCCCCGGAGGTGCAGCCGGTGGTCCGGAACCGCACGGAGCGTGGCTGCTGCCCCGGCTGGAGCGGGGCCCGCTGCACTGAGGGTGAGGGGCTCACGGGGATGTCCCCACTGTGCCATTCCCACCGGGAGCTGGGATGGGCGTCATTCCCACCCGTCACTCCCAGCGGGTCCTGGGGACAGCGCTAGGTGCCGGGATGGGAGCTGGGAGCGGGGATTGGATCCAGGGCGGGGACTGGGAGCTGGGAGCGGTGTCAGGATGTGTTCTGACAGCCGGGATGGGTGTCATTCCCACCACATCATTCCCGCTGTGATCCCCCACTGTGCCATTCCCATTGGGTGCCAGGATGGGTGCTGCGGCGGGTGCCACCCCCCTGTGTCCCCTGGTGTCACCCACCGTCCCCGGCCCGCAGGCCCCGGCTCTCTGGGCCGCTGTTTCAGCGGGTGGCAGTGCCAGGACGGCCACAACCGCAGCGCCGTGAGCCGCGCCGAGTGCTGCCGGCACCCCTGGGGACACAGCTGGCGCCGCGGGGACAGCGGGGACACCGCGGGGCCCTGCCTGCCCTGCACCCGCCTGCCCCTGGGCGGGGACGGGGGGTCCCCGGGCCACCGCAGCCCCCCGGCCACGTGCCAGGCCTGGGCCGGGACGCGTTTCCGCACCTTCGACGGGCGGCACTTCGGCTTGGCCGGGAGCTGCCGGTACAGCCTGGCCACGGCCACCGACGGCACCTGGGACGTCACCATCGGCCTCGGAACGCCCCGGGTACGGGCACAGGGGGGACACTCCGAGTCACCCCGGCCTGGAATGGGGCTGGGCTGGGCGTCGGGATGGGTGACAGCACCCGGGATGGCACCATCAGCCTCAGACACCCAGACACGGGAGGGACAGGATGGGTCACTGGGGTCACTGGCCCTGTCCCCAGAGCTGGAGTGGTGGCTGGCAGCTGTGGGGGTGATGGAATGGGTTTGGGAGCCAGGATGGGACCTGGGATGGGGTTTGGGAAGGGACCTGGGATGGGCACACCCATGGCTCTATCCCTGGTGACCATGACACGTGTGAGTGTCCCATCCCTGTCCCCGCTGTCCCTGGCACTCCTGAGTGTCCCAGTGCCACCCCACTGCCGCAGGTGCTGCACATGACCTTTGGGACAGACACGGTGGTGGCCGAGGGGACAGAATGTGTCGGTGAACGGGGCAGCAGTGCCACAGGGACACCCCTACCTGCACAAAGGTGAGGTCCCCAAGGCCACCAGCCTGGGCCAGGGTGGGGATGGGCCCCCAGTAACGTCAGGAAGCACCAGGACACGGTGACCAATCACTGGAGTCCCTGTCCCCCATCGTGTCCCCATCCTGTCCCCATCCCCTCGCGCAGGGCTCGGTGTCACCTGGCCAGGTGACTGGGTGGCCGTGGCCAGCAGCCTGGGTGTGCGGGTGGCCTGGGACGGGCACCTGGCGGTGACAGTGACAGCGGAGCCTGAGCTGCGCGGTGGCACCTGGGGACTCTGCGGCACCTACACCGATGACCCTGCAGGTGAGTTCCAGAGGCCCAGTGCCACCCCCGCCCTGCTTGGGGGGCCGGGGGGACACCCCACGTGTCCCCACCCCGCCTGTCCCCCCAGACGACTTCGTGCTCCCGGACGGGGACATCGCCGCCTTCGCCGCCACCTTTGGCAACGCTTGGAAGGTGCCGGGGGCTGCCACAGAGGTACCTCAGGGGCCAGGGTGACCCCCCCGTGCCCCTTTGGGGGTCCCTGGGGGTGTCCCCCGCGCTGAGGGACCCCCGGCTCAGCCCCCATGCAGGGACGTGCCGGAGGGTGGCACCAGGTGTGGCCCAGGTGAGGTGGCAGTGGCGGTGGCCACATGCGGGCGGCTGCTGGCCCAGCCCTTCCGGCAGTGCCACGGCGAGGTCAGCGGCCCCGGGGGGCCCCGGGGGGCTTGGGGTGTCCCTGGGGGTGGCAGGGGCTCCTCCGGGGGTCGCGGGGGGTCCTGGAGGGCTCTGGAATGTCCTGGGGTCCTGGGAAGTACTGGGAGGCTCCTGGGAGTTCCAGGGGATCCCGAAGTTGTGCCAGGATGGTCCTGGGGGTTCCCGGGGGCTTTTGAGGGGTTTGGGGGGGTCCCTGGGGATTCCAGAGAGTCCTGGGGGGTCCTGGACACTCCTGTGGGGTCCCAGGGGGTCAGGAGGGGTCCTGGGGTGTCCTGAGGGTCCCAGGGGGTTCTGAGAGGTCCTGGGAGGTCCGGGAAATTCCAGGGGGTTTTTGGGCATCCGGAGGGCGGTCCTGGGGGGTTCGGGGGGGTCTTGGAGGATTCTCACCGCTCTTCCCCCGGCCCAGGTGGACCCCAGCGGGTTCTACGCAGCGTGTGTGGCGCTGCTGTGCGGGGACGGGGACCCCGTGTCACCGCCCGCTCCCCTGCCATCCCCCGGGCCCCTGTCACCCCCCGGGCCGCCGCCGCCCGCCGCCTGTGACACCTTCGCCGCCTACGCCCGGGAGTGCTCCCGCCGCCAGCTCCGCGTCCCCTGGCGCCATCCCGGCTTCTGCGGTAGGAACCGGGCCGATTGTCCCCTCCCCGCCCTCTCCCCGCCGGGCCGCCGGTGCCACCGCCGTGTCACCCACCGCAGAGCGCCGCTGCGACCCGGGCCAGCGCTTCTCGGACTGCGTGTCCCTGTGCCCGGTCACCTGCGCCACCGCGGGCAGCGCCGAGCCGGGGACGTGCCACCGCCACTGCCACGGCGGCTGCGAGTGCGGCCCGGGGCTGGCCCGGGACGGGGCCACCTGTGTCCCCCCCGCCGCCTGCCCCTGCCACCACCGGCGACAGCGCTACGAGCCCGGCCAGAGCATCCGCCAGCGCTGCAACCGATGGTGGGTGGCACCGCGGGGACAGCGATGGCACCGGGCTGGCACCCGCTGATGGGCAGCCCCAGGTCCCCTTTGGCGTGTCCCCCGCCATCCCGGTGTCCTCCGTGATGTCCCCTCATCCCAGGGTCCCTGTCGCGTGTCCCCTTTCATCCCAGGTTCCCTGTGACATCCCCCACTGTCCCCATGTCCCCTGCGACGTGTCCCACATCCCGGGGTCCGCTACAGGTGTCATCCCAGCCCGGCGTGCCCCGCGGTGTCCCCGCATTACCCCGGGGTCCCCTGCGGTGTCCCCCCTTCCCGCCAGCGGCCCCCCCGGTGACGGTGTGTCCCCGGTGTCCCCAGCACGTGCGAGGGCGGGCGCTGGCACTGTGACCAGAAGCGGTGCCCGGCCGAGTGCTCCGTGCTGTGGGGACGTCACTTTGTCACCTTCGACCGCCGCCGCTTCTCCCTGCCCGCCGCCTGCGCCCACACCCTGCTGGAGGTGAGGGGACACGGGGACAGCGCGGGGTGGCCGCAGCCGTGGCCGTGGTGGCAGGGCTCTACCCGGCGGTGTCACCGTGTCACCCCCAGGACTTCGTGGCCGGGCGGCTGCTGATCACGGCCGAGCACGAGCCCTGCGACAGCCACCGGCCCCTGGAATGTCCCCGCAGCCTCACTGTCACCACCAGCCGCACCACGGCGCGGCTCCACGGCACAGGTGACACGCCCGGACGGGACTGGGGTCACCCCCGCACCCTGGTGGCGTTGTCCCAGCGCCTGTCCCCAATGTCCCTGCGGCAGCAGGTCTCATCCCTGCGCCCGTCCCCCACGTCCCCACGGTGGTGGGTGACATCCCAGCGCCTGTCCCCAATGTCCCCGCGGCAGCGGGAGCCGCCCCGATGTTCCCGCGGCCACGGGCCCCATCCCGGTGGCCACCCCGCGGTGCCACTGCTGTCGCCCTCAGGGGAGGTGACAGTGGCCGGGCGGGAGGTGACGCTGCCCTTCTCCGGCGCCGAGCTGAGCATCCGCCGCGCGTCCTCGGCCTTCCTGCAGCTGCGGGTGCCCGACGCCCACGTGCTCTGGGGCCTGGGGACCCCCGCCACCTTCCTCACGCTGCAGCCCGCCATGGGCGGCACGGTGAGCCCCGGGACGGGCGGGACGGGAGCGCGGCGGCCCGAGGCTCAGCGGCTCCGTCCCGCTGCGGCCAGGTGCGGGGACTCTGCGGGACCTTCAACGGGGACCAGCGCGACGACTTCAGCACGCCGGACGGGGACGTGGAGCCGGGAGCGGCCGCCTTCGCCAACGCCTTCCGAGCGGCCGGAGCGTGCCCTGCGCTGGGCGCCGCCGGCCCCGAGCCCTGCGACGCCTTTCCCGGGAGCCGGGAGCGCGCCCGCGCCGCCTGCGCCCTGCTGCTGCGGCCGCCCTTCCAGGTGAGGGTCCCCGCGCCGGGCCGGGCCGGGCCACGGGCACCGCGGTGACAGTGTCCCCCCCGGCACAGGAGTGTCACCGTGCCGTGGATCCAGAGCCCTTCCTGGAGCTGTGCCGCTGGGCGGTGTGCTCCTGCCGGGAAGAGGAGCCGCAGCGCTGCCTGTGCCCGGCGCTGGGCGCCTACGGCCGGGAGTGCGCCCGGGAGGGGACGGAGCTGCACTGGAGGAACCGGAGCCTCTGCGGTGCGGCTACGGGATAAGGGGATAAAGGGATGGGATCCACGGGATCCACGGGATAACGGAATGGGATAATGGGATGGGATCCACAGGATCCATGGGATTCATGGGATAATAGGATAATGGGATCAATGGGATCCATGGGATAATGGGATAATGGGATGGGATCCACGGGATCCAGGGGATGGGATGGCATAATGGGATAATGGGATAACGGGATGGGATAATGGGATAACGGAATGGGATAATGGGATGGGATCCATGGGATCCACGGGATTCATAGGATAATGGGATGGGATTATGGGATCCATGGGATGGAATAATGGGATAATGGCATGGGATCCACGGGATTCATGGGATGGGATGGGATAACAGGATGGGATAATGGGATGGAGTGGGATAACGGGATGAGATGGAATCCACGGGATCCGTGAGATCCACAGGATCCATGGCATGGGGCGGAATAATGGGATGGGATGATGGGATAATGGGATGGGATGAGGTGAGGTGACATGTGCCCCCCTCGGTGACCCGCCCTGTCCCCCCAGACGAGCCGTGTCCCGGGGGGCAGCAGTACCAGGACTGTGGGGGTCCCTGCGGCCGTTCCTGCTCAGAGCCCCCCGGGGCCAGTGACTGTCCCCCTCCGGACACCCTCTGTGTCCCCGGCTGTCGCTGCCCCCCGGGGCTGCTGCTGGCCCAGGGGGGGCAGTGTGTCCCCCCCGCCGCCTGCCCGTGTCCCCGCGGCGCCCGCCTGTACCCCCCCGGCGCCCGCATCCGCCGCGGCTGCCAGGCCTGGTGTGTCCCGGGCACTCCGGGGGGCGCGGGGGGCTTCGGGGGGCTGGGGGGTCACCCGGAGGACGGGCTCACCCGGGCAGAACGCGGCGGTGACAGTGACACGTGATGAAAGCCCCTCCAGCCCGGTGTGACAGCCCGCGGGACGGGGGGGCTTTTGTCCCGTGTCCCACCGTGGGGACAGCGGGGAGCCGGTCAGGGGCCCTCGGTGGGGTGGGGGTTCCGGGGGGTGCAGGGGCTCGGCGGGGTTTGGGGGCCGGGGGATGAGGATGGGGGTGCAGGGAGCCCGCTGTGGGGGCTCGGCGGGGTTTGGGGGCCGGGGGATGAGGATGGGGGTGCAGGGAGCCCGCTGTGGGGGCTCGGCGGGGTTTGGGGGCCGGGGGATGAGGATGGGGGTGCAGGGAGCCCGCTGTGGGGGCTCGGCGGGGTTTGGGGGGCTGACGGTGGGGATGGGGACACGGGGACGGCGGCGTGGGGGGTCTCAGCGGAATGCGGGGGCTGGGGCCACCCCAGTGAGGGGGGTTCGGGGGGATTTGGGTTCTGGGGTGGGGGTCTCAGACGGCCGGGGGTCCCTCTCGCCCCCGCAGTGTGTGCGCAGGGGGGTCGTGGCGCTGCGCCCCCGCGCCCTGTCCCCCGGCCCCGCGCTGTCCCCCGGGGCTGCTGCACGCCCCCGGCTCCTGCCTGCGCCGCTGCGACCCCGCCGAGCCCTCGGGCACCTGCGGCGGCCCCGCCGACGGCTGCGTGTGTCCCCCCGGGACCCTCTTCCTGGTGGGTGACCCCCCCCGGGGCCGTGGGGATGGGGGGGCTGTCCCCGAGCCCCCCTCACCGCGCTCTGCTGGCAGGACGGGCGCTGCGTGGCACCAGACGAGTGTCCCTGTCACCACGGCGGGCAGCTGTACCCGCCCAACGCCACCATCGCCCGCGACTGCAACACCTGGTGGGGACCCCCGGACACCCCCCCGACTCCTGCCAGCCCTCAGAGACCCCCCCCGACCCCCGCCAGCCCCTCAGAGACCCCCCCCGACCCCTGCCAGCCCCTCAGAGACCCCCCCAGACCCCCGCCAGCCCCTCAGAGACCCCCCCGACCCCCGCCAGCCCCTCAGAGACCCCCAGACCCCTGCCAGCCCCTCAGAGACCCCCCAGACCCCTGCCAGCCCCTCAGATACCCCCCCGACCCCTGCCAGCCCCTCAGAGACCCCCCCGACCCCCGCCAGCCCCTCAGAGACCCCCCCCGACCCCTGCCAGCCCCTCAGAGACCCCCCGACCCCTGCCAGCCCCTCAGAGACCCCCCCAGACCCCTGCCAGCCCCTCAGAGACCCCCCCAGACCCCCGCAGCCCCCGCGGTGGCACCGAGCCTGTCCCCGCAGCGTGTGCCGGGGACAGCGGTGGCACTGCGGGCGCGAGGAGTGCGCGGGGACGTGCGTGGCCACCGGGGACCCGCACTATGTCACCTTCGATGGCCGCGCCTTCACCTTCGCGGGGGACTGCGAGTACCTGCTGGCGCGCGAGGCCACCGGGCTCTTCGCTGTCACCGCCGAGAACGTCCCCTGCGGTGCCACCGGCGTCACCTGCACCAAGTCCGTGGTGGTGGCCATGGGGAACACCGTGGTGCACATGCTGCGGGGTGAGGGGGGACACGGGGGACACGGAGAGGACACGGGGACCTGTTGGCGTCACCCACGGCCGGGGCTGCAGGGGGTGGGGACCCGAGGGGACACGGGGGGTCACGGAGGGCCATGGGGGGACGCGGAGGGTGACGGGGAAGTGGCGGGGTGACCCACAGTGACATCCACGGCGACATCCACAGTGACATCCCAGCCCCGTCGCGGCAGGGCGGGGTACGGGGCACAGCCTGAGGGGACACGGGGGGACTTGGGAGACACGCGGGGATGACGCGTGGGGTGACCCTCGGTGCCGCACCCGCAGGGCGGGAGGTGACAGTGAACGGGGTGGCCGTGCGACCCCCCAAAGTGTTCGGGGGCTCGGGGCTGGCGCTGCAGCGCGCGGGGCTCTTCCTGCTGCTCCTGACGCGCCTGGGGCTGGCCGTGCTCTGGGACGGAGGTGAGACCTGGGGGTCCGCTGCTGGGGGGCTCCGGGGGGTCCCCGGTGCTGCCAGGGCCGTGTCACCGCGCGGGGTCCCTGGTGCCACCACCGGGGGGTCACCACGCGGGGTCCCTGGTGCCACGGGGGGTCCGCAGGGTCGGTGGCACCGCGGGGAGGTGACAGTGGGGGGCGCCGCGGGTCCCGTGGGTGGCAGCCGTGTCCCCCGCAGGGACCCGCGTGTACGTGCGCGTGTCCCCGCGGCTGCGCGGCCGCCTGGCCGGGCTCTGCGGGAACTTCGACGGCGACGCCGAGAACGATTTCGGGAGCCGGGACGGGGCCCTGGAGGCCACCGCCGAGATCTTCGGGGACTCCTGGCGCCTGAGTCCCCTCTGCCCCGAGGCCGACAGCCACCGGCCGCACCCCTGCGAGGTACGGGGACAGGGGGACCGGGGGGACGGGGCTGGCACGGGGAGAGGTGAGGGATTGGCAGGGGAACGTGGATGGGGACACCGGGGGACACGGGGAGGGCTGGCAGGGGTACACAGGGGATAGACAGGGCCACCGGAGCTGGCACGGGGACGCTGGAAGTCACAAGCGCTGGCGGGGGGACTTTGAGCCGCGGTGGTGGAGGTGAGTGAAGGAGTCGGGTCCCGGACGGGGGGATGAGGAGGTGCCGCAGTTTGGGGCCGAAATTCTCGCGCTTCGCCTGTGCTGAGCCCTGCGATCCCTGCGGCATCAGCCCTAAACCAGGACAAGGGGGACACGGGGCTCAGCGGCGGGACACGGGGGCCGGGGGCTGGGGACACACGGGAGCTGACGGGGTGTCCCCTCCCAGGACAGCCCCATCTGTACCGGGGACAGTGCGGGCTGCTGGGGACACGGGAGGACACGGGAGGCCGGAGGGTGGGCACAGGGGTGCTGGGGGTCTCACTGGGGCCCACGGGGGGCTCTGGCGGGGCAGAGGACAGCCTGTGGTGTCCCCCAGGACAGTCCCCAGCGCTCGGCCTGGGCGCGGGGTCGCTGCGGGGTCCTGCGGCACGAGCTCTTCGCCCCCTGCCACGACCTGGTGCCCCCCCCAGCGCTTCTACGAGTGGTGCCTGTTCGACGCCTGCGGGTGAGGTTTTGGGGCTCGGGGGGTCCCCAAGGCGGGTCCCGGGCCCCGTCCCACGGCGCGTGCCCCAGGTGTGACAGCGGCGGGGACTGCGAGTGCCTGTGCACCGCCCTGGCCGCCTACGCCGAGGAGTGCGGCCGCCGGGGGAGAGCCCTGCGCTGGAGGAGCCAGGGGCTGTGCCGTGAGAGAGGGGCTGGGGGCCGGGGGACACGGGGGGACAGGGGACACGGGGGGACACGGGGACACAGGGGGCACAGGGAGCACAGGGAGCACAGGGGGCTGGGGGACACGGGGACACGGGGGGGACACGGGGACACAGGGGGCACAGGGAGCACAGGGAGCACAGGGGGCTGGGGGACACGGGGGGGACACGGGGACACGGGGGGACACGGGGGCACAGGGGACACGGGGAGCACGGGGGGCTGGGGTACACGGGGGCACAGGGAGCACAGGGGGCACGGGGGGTCTCGGGGACACGGGGGGGACACGGGGACACAGGGGGGACACGGGGACACGGGGGCAAGGGGGAACAGGGGGCTAGGGGAGTCTCGGGGACACGGGGGGGACACGGGGACACGGGGGGGCACAGGGGGCACGGGGGGTCTCGGGGACACGGGGGGGACACGGGGACACAGGGGACACGAGGGGCTGGGGGACACAGGGGGCTGGGTGACACGGGGGGGACACGGGGAGGGGCACAGGGGGCTGGGGGACAGTGGGGGGGTGTCGGGGACACAGGAGGCTGGGGGACACGGGGGGGGACCGGGGAGCACAGGGGACTGGGGGACACGGGGGTCCCTTCTTGCCCCTGAGCTGGTGGAGCCGGGGCCGTGCCGTGACTCTGGGGGGGCTCAGGAAGGCGCGGGGGGCGCCCCGGGGCACGGGGGGGTTCGGGCTGAGCCCCGGTGGGATGTGCCAGGGTTGGGGCCCGGGCAGTGGGTCTGGGGGTGCAGGAGCCCCCCAGTGGGGTTATGGAGGGGGAGGAAGGGTCCGGGCTGTGCCCCCCATGGGGCTGTGGGACTGAGGCGGGTGTCAAGACCCCCCTGTGGTGTTCAGGGCTGTTTGGGGGTGTTCAGGGCGGTTTTGGGGGGCAGAGCCGGGTGCCCCGGGGGGCTCAGGGCTGTTTTGGGTGTTCAGGGGGTCCCAGGCTGTGGAGGGGGGGTCCAGCCCCGCCTAAACACCCCCCCCCCCAATCTCCGCAGCCCTGCAGTGCGAGGGGGGGCAGGAGTACAGCCCCTGCGGCCCCCCCTGCCCCCCCACCTGCCGCGACCTCGGCCGGGAGCCCCCCGAGCTCTGCGGGGCCCTGGGGTGCCTCGAGGGCTGCTTCTGCCCCCCCGGGCGGGTCCTGCACGGTGAGGGGGACACAGCGCCCGGGGGGCTGGGGACACGAGAGGTTGGGGGGCTGGGGGAGGGGGGAGGGGAGCTGGGGGGCCGGGAGGGGCTGGGGAGGGGCCGGGGGCTCCCGGTGCCACCCCCGTGTCCCCCCCCGCAGACGGGCTGTGCCTGGAGCCCCCCGCCTGTCCCTGCTTTTGGGACGGCTTCGCCTTCCCGGCCGGGGCCACCGTGACCCAGGGCTGCAGCAACTGGTGAGGCGCTGGTGGATACTGGGAGCCCCGGGACAGCGGGGTGTGGGGACACGGGGATGTGGGGACACGGGGGTGTGGGGACACCGGGGTGTGGGGACACGGGGGTGTGGGGACAGTGGGGTGTGGGGACACGGGGGTGTGGGGACAGCGGGCTGTGGGGACACGGGGCTGTGGGGACACCGGGCTGGGGGGACACCGGGGTGTGGGGACACCGGGCTGTGGGGACACGGGGATGTGGGCACACTGCTGCTCCGGGACACCGGGACACCGGGACACTGGGAGATCAGGACATGGGGACACAGAGACATTGGGGAGATGAGATACTGGGACACTGGGACACTGGGATATTGAGACACGGGGACACTGGGGTACTGGGACACTGGGACACCAGGACATTAGGGCAACAGGACAGGAGACACTGGGGTTTGGGAGTCCGGGGTCCGGTGTCCCTAGACACCAGGACAGCAGCTCCTCAGGGGACAGGGATCCCGGGACACTGACACTGGGACACTGGGACACCGGAGCGCCGGGGCGGGCGGACACGGGGACACGGGACCCCCGTGAGTCCTGTCCCCCGCCCTCAGCACGTGCCTGGAGGGGCGCTGGCAGTGTCCCCCGGCCCCGGCGCCGTGTCCCGCCGCCCCCGGCTGCGCCCCGTGGGAGTTCCGCTGCCGGGCCGGGGGTCTCTGCGTGCCGGGCGCGTGGCTCTGCGACAACGAGGACGACTGCGGGGACGGCTCGGACGAGATGTGCGACCCCCCCTGCGCCCCCCACCAGCCCCGCTGCCCCGGCGGGCGCTGCCTGCCCTGGGGAGCGCGATGCGACGGCGTCACCCACTGCCCCGACGGCTGGGACGAGGCGGGGTGTCCCCCCCAGCCCTGCGCCCCCCCAGAGTTCGCCTGTGCCGGGGGGCGCTGCCTCCCCCCCGGCCGCGTGTGCGACGGGCGGCTCGATTGTCCCCCCGGGGACGACTCGGACGAGGCGGGTGAGTGACCGCGGGGGGCTCCGGGGGTCCTGGGAATGAGGGGGGGCTGGGAATGGGGCAGTTTTGGGGTCCTGGGGAACTAGAGAGCCCTGCAGTCCTTGAGGTCTGTGCCCCACACTGAGGGTCCCTGAGCCCCCGACCCTGGGGGTCTGTGCCCCACACTGAGGGTCCCTGAGCCCCCAACCTTGGGGGTCTGTGCCCCACACTGAGGGTCCCTGTGCCCCCAACCCTGGGGGTCTGTGCCCCACACTGAGGGTCCCTGTGCCCCCAACCCTGGGGGTCTGTGCCCCACACTGAGGGTCCCTGAGCCCCCAACCCTGGGGGTCTGTGCCCCACACTGAGGGTCCCTGAGCCCCCCGACCCTGGGGGTCTGTGCCCCACACTGAGGGTCCCTGAGCCCCCCAACCTTGGGGGTCTGTGCCCCACACTGAGGGTCCCTGAGCCCCAACCCTGGGGGTCTGTGCCCCACAGTGAGAGTCCCTGAGCCCCAACCCTGGGGGTCTGTGCCCCACACTGAGGGTCCCTGAGCCCCCAACCCTGGGGGTCTGTGCCCCACACTGAGGGTCCCTGAGCCCCCAACCCTGGGGGTCTGTGCCCCACACTGAGGGTCCCTGAGCCCCCAACCCTGGGGGTCTGTGCCCCACACTGAGGGTCCCTGAGCCCCCAACCCTGGGGGTCTGTCCCCCCCCTCAGCGGCCTCTGGAGACCCCAGGGGTGGGCGCTGCTCGGGGGTCCCCGAGAAGCAGAGAGCTGTCTGTGCCCCGGGGGTGCCCGCGCCCCACGTCGGGGTGTCGGTGCCCACTTGGGGGTCCTGTCCCCTCAGGCTGCGCCCCCCGCTGCGGCCCGGGGCAGTTCAGGTGCGCGGGGGGCCGCTGTGTCCCCTACCCCCATCGCTGCGACGGCCGCGACGACTGCGGGGACGGCAGCGACGAGAGCGGCTGCTCCTGTCCCGAGGGGCACCTGCCGTGTCCCGGGGGCGACTGCCAGCCCCCCGCCGCGCTCTGCGACGGCCGCCGCCACTGCCCCGACGGCGCCGACGAGGCCAACTGCCCCGGTGAGGGGCGCGGGGGGACCCCCGCTCTGGGAACCGCACCCTGGGACCGACCCCCACTCGGGACCACCCTCACCCCTCTGCCCGGGACCGCCCCGTCTAAAGCCCCCACCCGGGACCGACCCCCACCCGGGACCGACCCCCACCCCTCTGCCCGGGACCACCCCGCCGAGAGCCCCCACCCGGACCGACCCCCACCGGGACCGACCCCCACCCGGGGACCACCCCCACCCCTCTGCCCGGGACCACCCCTCTGCCCCGGGACCGCCCCGCCGAGAGTCCCCACCCGGGACCACCCCTCTGCCCGGGACCGCCCCCACCCGGGACCACCCTCACCCCTCTGCCCCGGGACCGCCCCGCCGAGAGCCCCCACCCGGGACCGACCCCCACTCGGGACCACCCCCACCCCTCTGCCCGGGACCACCCCGCCGAGAGCCCCCACCCGGGACCACCCCTCCGCCCCGGGAGCCCCCGGTCCAGGGCTCCCCCACCCGAGGTCCCCGTACCCGGCACCGCCCCTTTGGGGACCCCCGCCCCGGGACCCCCCTTTGGGCACCATTCCCCCGCGGCGGCCGTGTCACCGCTGTCCCCGTGTCCCCAGCGCGGGCCACCTGCGCCCCCGGCACCGTGCCCTGCCCCGACGGCTCCTGCGTGCCCGAGGTCGCCGTGTGCGACGGCGCCCGCGACTGTCGCGACGGCTGGGACGAGAGTCCGGCGGGGTGCGCGGTGGCGCTGCCGCCCGCGCCGCTGTCACCCGTCACCGCTGTCGCCGCCGCTGTCACCGCCGTCACCGCCGACACCGCCACCGCGGCCACCAGCGCCATCGGCAGCGGCACCGCCGTCGGCAGCGTCGCCAGCGCTGTCACCGTCAGTGACACCGTCGCCGACGTCGTCTCCGGCACCGCCGCTGTCACCGCCGCTGTCGCCGACACTGTCCCCGCCGATGTCGCCGGCGCCGCCAACGCCTCGGCAGCGCCGTGTCCCCCCCGGGCCCTGCGCTGCGACAGCGGCGGCTGCGTCCCGCGGGGGTGGCGCTGCGACGGCGACAGCGACTGTCCCGATGGCAGCGACGAGCGAGGCTGTGACCCCCCGTGCGCCCCCGGCCACCTGCCCTGCGCCCCGGCGTGTGTCCCCCCTCGCCACCTCTGCGACGGCGTCCCCCAGTGTCGCGACAGCGCCGACGAGAGCCCCCAGCTCTGCGGTGAGAGCCCCGCCATCCGCCCCTGGGGACATCTGGGCGGGGGAGGGCTGGGAGTCCCCCCGTGTCGCCTCCTGGGGACCCCGAGGGTTGCGGGGGGGTCTCCGGGGTCCCGTGGGGGGGAACGGGAAACTCAGCGGGGAGGGGACCCCACCCCAAACACAGCCCCCACCCCAAACACAGCCCCCACCTCGGACCCCCGGGGACCCCCTGAGTCCCCCCTGTGCCCTGGGGACCCCTCAGCGCCCTCCTGCCCCCCCAGAGCCCCCCGGCCCCGGGAGCAGCCCCGAGGCTCCCTGCGCAGAGTTCGCCTGCGGGTACGGCGAATGTGCCACCTTCCATCAGGTACCGGGGGACAAGGCGGGGACAAGGCGGGGACAAGGCGGGGACAAGGCGGGGACAAGGGGGACACAAGGGGGACCCTCGCCCGCCCGGGTCACCGCGGGGTCCCGGCCGCGAGCCCCTCCCTGTGCTGCCATGGAGTCCCCGCAGTGTCCCCGACCCCTCCTGCTGTCACCCCCGTGTCCCAGCGTGTCCTCGACCCCTTTCCAGAGACACCCAGGTGTCCCCTGCCCCCTCCCGCTGTCACCTCGATGTTCCCTCCATCATTCCCGCTCTGTCCCCGTGTCCCTCAGTGCCACCCCCGGTATTCCCTGGCACTCCCCGATACCCCCTCCCGGTGTCCCTGACCCCTAACCCCGTCCCGGTGTCACCGCCGTGTCCCACGACCCCCTTTCAGTGCCACTTTAGTGCCCCCAGGCTCCCTCGCGGTGTCACCCCCGTGTCCCCGACGTCCCCCCGCTGTCCCCTCGCCCCCGGTGTCCCCGCAGGTGTGTGACGGGGTGCGGGACTGCGGCTCGGGGGAGGACGAGAGGGGCTGCGGCCTCTGGGGGCCCTGGGGGCCCTGGGGGTCCTGCAGCCGCCCCTGCGGGCCCGGGGGACAGCGCCGCGCGCGGGGATGTCACCAGAGTCACCCCGGGCTGCTGCGGGCGTGCCGGGGCCCGAGCGAGCAGGAGAGAGCCTGCTTCCACCGGGCGTGCCCGGGTGAGCGCGGGGACCGGGCTGGGGGGCCCGGGGGGTTTGGGGGTTTGGGGGGCCCGGGGGGTTTGGGGGACCCCCGAGGGTTTGGGGGGCCGGGGGGTGTCGGGGTCCCCGGGGGCAGGACCCACCCTGACACGGCCACGTCTGCCCAGGCAAGGTGGGGGTGCCTGGGGGGACCCCGGGGCTTGGGGAGGCCGGCGGAGTTGGGGGGTCTCACCTGAGGGGTTTGGGGGTCCCCATGGCTCAGGTTTCCCGAGGGGGAGGCTCAGGAATGCCGCAGTCCGAGGGGTTTGGGGGTCCTGAGCCCCCCGATCTCGTCCCCCCGCAGTGGACGGCGCGTGGGGCCCGTGGGGCCCGTGGTCCGAGTGCCCGGGGGGCTGCGGGGGGCTCCGGCTGCGCAGGAGGGGGTGCCAGCCCCCCCAGAACGGCGGCCGCGCCTGCGAGGAGCTGCCCGGGGGGAGCCCCGGAGCCCTGGAGATGGGTGGGTGCGGGGACCCCGAGGGGCTCGGAGGGTGCGGGGTCCCGTGGGCGGAGGGGGGCTCTGGGGACAGGGGCCCCGTGGGGTGGGGGGTCCCGGTGGGTCCCGGTGGGTTCCGGGGGGCGCTGGGTGGGTGCGGGGCTCCGCGGGACGGGGGGCTCCCGGGGGGACCGGGGGGCTCGTGGCCGGGTCCCGGTGGGATGGGTTCAGGGTGGGGGGCTCTGGGGGGCTGCTGGGGCAGGGGGTGTCGGTGTGTGACCCCTGCCCCCAGCCCCCTGCGCCCCGGGGGGCTGCCCCAACGCCTCGGAGTGCCCGGGGGGGCTGCGCCCGCTGCCCTGCGCCCCCTGCCCCGCCTCCTGCGCCGAGCTGGCGGCCGCCGTGCCCTGCCCGCGACCCCCGCCCTGTCGCCCAGGTGAGGGGACACCGGGGGGGCTGCGGGGGGCTCCCCAATGCCGGGGGCGCCCCCTGACCCCCCGCGCCCCCCCAGGGTGCTGGTGCCCGGCGGGGCGGGTGCTGGACGCCCCCGAGCCCGCGGGCTGCGTGCGGCCGGGGCAGTGCCCGTGCCGGGCCGGGGGCCGCCGGTACCCGCCGGGAGCGCCCGTGCCGCTCGGTTGTCGCCTCTGCACGTGCCTCGAGGGCCGCCTGCGACACTGCCGCCCCCACCCCGGCTGCTCAGGTGGGTCCCGGCGCCGCGGGGTCCCCGGTGCCCGCGCACCGCCCGGGGCTCCCCCGGTGCCCGCCGTCCCGAGTGACGCCGCGTCCCCCACAGTGGACTGCGGGTGGTCGCCGTGGTCGCCGTGGGGCGCGTGCGCGGGGCCCTGCGGGACCCCCGGAGTGCAGTGGTCCTTCCGCAGCCCCTCGAACCCGGCGCGGCGCGGGGCGGGCCGCCACTGCCGCGGCATCTACCGCAAGGCGCGACGGTCAGCGGGGCGCGGGGGCGGCGGGGGGCGGCGGGGGGCTCCCAGCCTCCGCGGGGGTGTCACGGTGTCGCGGTGCCGCCCGCAGCTGCCGCACGGAGCCCTGCCGCCGCTGCCGGGAGCGGGGCCGGTGGCGCGTCCCCGGCGAGCGCTGGCGCGGGGGCCCGTGCCGGGTGTGCCAGTGCCTGCCCGGCGGGGCCGTCCGCTGTGTCCCCTACTGTCCCCTCCGCCGCTCCGGCTGTCCCCAGGTGAGCGGGGGCCGCGGGGAGGGGCCGGGAGGAGCCGCGGGTGACGGTGACGGTGACGGTGACGCTCCGCTGTCCCCAGGGCCAGGTGCTGCGGGAAGGTGACGGCGGCTCCTGCTGCAGCTGCGGCCCCGCGGGTGAGCGGGGGGTCCCCAGGGGTCCCCAGGGGAGGTGGGGGTGCCCCCGTCCCCTCGTGCCCGTCACCGCCCTGTCCGTCCCCGCTGCAGGTGACAACGCCACGGCCACCCCCGGCGGGATGACGACAGCGCTGTCCCCGGCCGAGACCCCCGGCAGCGCCGGGTACGGGAGGGGCGAGGAGGAGCACCGCCTTTGGGGCTGCCCAGAGCCGGGGGGCGCCGGGGTCACCCCTGTCCCTCGCTCTGTCCCCCCAGGCCCCCGCCCTCAGGGTGGCCCAGAAGCGCCGAGACCACCCCGGAGCGACCCAGAACCGCGCCCCCGCCCGGGGACACCCCGAGACCCCCCCGAGGCTCCGAGCCCCCCCAGCTCCGCCCGTTGTCCCCGCTGTCCCCCACGGGGGTCCCCCCAGGTGAGGGGAGGAGAAGCCCCCCCAGAGCGGCCCCGGGATTGGGGTGTCCGGGGACGGGGTTCGGGGCCCTGCAGCAGCCCCCCAGGGCCGGGGGGTCGCTGAGGGGGGCTCCGGGGCACACCGGGCTTGGGGGGCGCAGGGGTGTGTCCCCAACACACGGGGGTCACCCTGCCCCTCTCCCCCCGTGTCCCCAGGCTGCGCCCCCCCGCCCTGGGGGCCGTGGGGGTCGTGCAGCCGCTCCTGCGGGGTGGGGGTCGCTCTGCGGCGCCGGAGGGAGACCCCGCCCCAGGGGGGCTGCGCCCACGCCCCCGACACCGACCCCGACCCCGAGCCCGACCCCGACACCCGCGTCTGCTTCCTGCGAGCCTGCCCAGGTACCCCGAACCGGGACTCCCCCGCGGGGCTGGAACCGCCCAGGCGGGGACCCCCGGTATGGGGTGGGACCCTCGGTATGGGGTGGGACCCCCGGGGTCTGTGAGGGGTGACACCAACCCCCGAGTCTCGGCTGGGACCCCCAGAGTCTGGGGACCTCCGCAGTGATGGGACCCCCCCGCCCAGGCTGAGGGGACCCTCGGGGTGCGGGGGCTCGGGGGGTTGGAGCCCCCCAGTGCGGGGGTCTCGGGGCCCACTCGGGGCTTCTGGGGGGTCCCCAAGGGGGGGCTCTGGGTTAGGGGGTGCCGGGTGTGGCTCTGGGGCGGAGGGGGTGTGCTGACCCCCCTGACCGCCCCGTGCCCCCCCAGTGGCGGGCGGCTGGGCGCCCTGGGGGTCCTGGAGCCGCTGCGACGCCCCGTGCGGGGGGGGACAGCGGAGCCGCCGCCGCAGCTGCAGCGACCCCCCGCCAAAAAACGGGGGGCGGCCGTGCGAGGGAGGGGCGCTGCAGAGCCGACCCTGCAACCTGCGGCCTTGTGGGGACGGCCCAGGTACGGGGGGCACGGGGGGCTGGGGAGACCCCCGACCCTGTTCCCCCATCCCTAAGCACCAACAATGCCCCTCCTGAATCCCCCGAGCCCCAAACCCCCCCAAAATCCTCTAAACCCCCCGCCCCCCGATCCCTGACCGCTCCAGTCGCCTCCCCCACCCCTGACCCCCTGCCCCGCCCCCCCAAATTTCCCCAGCCCCCCAAACCTCCCCCGAGCCCCCCTTTCCCCCCGCTGACCTCCCCATGTCCCCCCAGCCTGCCCCCCCCAGATGCTGCTGGTGCCCCCGGGGGGGTGCGCGGATCTGGGGGTGTCCCCGTGTCCCCCCACCTGCGCGGACCTGAGTGGGAACAGCTCGTGCCCGGGGACCTGCGAGGAAGGTCAGGGGAGCAGGGGAAGGGTTTGGGGACACGGGGGGTCTTGGGAGGGTCCCAGGAGGGTCTGGGGGGGATTTGGGGGGCACAGGGGGATTTGGGGTGTTTGGGAGCTTGGAAGGGCGTGGAGAGGAGTGAGGGGGACTTGGGAGTCTTGGGGGGAACTTCGGGAGGGTTTGGGAACGTGCGGGGGGCGCGGGGGGGTCTGGGGGGTGGGCAGGATTTAGGGGGCCTTGGGAGGGGTACCGGGGCTGAGACCCCTCTGAACGCCCCCCACCCCCAGGCTGCCGCTGCCGGCCCGGGCTGGTCCTGCAGGGGAGCGGCTGCATCGAGCCCGGGTACCCCCAAACCCTGCTGTACCCCAAAACCCCGCTGTGCCCCAAAACCCCGCTGTACCCCAAAACCCTCCTGTACCCCAAAACCCTGCTGTACCCCAAAACCCCACTGTACTCCAACCCCCATAACCCAGACACCATTGGACCCCAAATCCCACCCGTACCGTGAAACCCGCTACACCCCAAACCCGCCTGTACCCCAAACCCGGGGCTGGGCGTCCCCCAAAAAATGGGCCCCCCTGAACATTGAGGGGCTTTTCGGGGCTCTCCGGGATTTGGAGTGACCCCCCTTTTCTCTCCAGCGCCTGTGGGGGCCCCGCGGGGGTGTTGGGGGACCCCGGGAATCAGGGCCCCCCTGAATCCTGCGGGTGGTCGCGCTGGACCCCCTGGACCGGCTGTGACTGCAGCCCCGGGACCCGGCAGCGCTTCAGGTGAGGGGCTGCCCCATAGCGGGGTCGTGCCCCATAGCGGGGTCCTGTCCCGTAACGGGGGGTTCTGCCCCATAGCGGGGAGTCCTGATTCATAGCGGGGTCTGCCCCATAATGGGGGTCTGCCCCATAACGGGGTCCTGCCCCATAACGGGGGTCTGCCCCATAGCGGGGAGTCCTGACTCATAACGGGGTCCAGCCCCATAGCGGGGTCCTGCCCCATAACGGGATCCTGCCCCATAACGCCGGTCCTGCCCCATAACGGGGTCCTGCCCCATAACGGGGGTCCTGCCCCATAGCAGGGGTCCTGCCCCATAGCGGGGTCCTGCCCCATAGCGGGGTCCTGCCCCATAACGGAGGGTCCTGACTCATAACGGGGGGTCTGCCCCATAACGGGGGTCTGCCCCATTACGAGGGTCCTGCCCCATTACGAGGGTCCTGCCCCATAACGGGGTCCTGCCCCATAACGGGGTCCTGCCCCATAGCGGGGTCCTGCCCCATAACGGGGTCCTGCCCCATAACCGAGGGGTCCTGCCCCATAACGGGGATCTGCCCCATAGCAGGGTCCCGCCCCATAACGGGGTCCTGCCCCACTGCCCGCAGGTCTCCCACCAACCCGGCGGCGGCGGCGGGCGGTGCCCCGTGCACCGGGAGCCCCCGGGAGGTTCGGGGCTGTGCCGAGCTCTGCGGGCCCGGTACGTGCCGGGATCCCCCCGAGTTCCCCGGGATCCCCCCGAGTCCCCCGGGAGCCCCCCGAGTCCCCCGGGAGCCCCGAGCGCCGCCCCTCGAGCGCCTCGTGTCCGTGTGTCCGCAGGGGCCGGCAGCGCGGGGCCACCCGCGGCCACCGCGGCGCCCTGGGGCCCGCCGTGGGCCACCGACACCCCCGAGTCCCCGGCGTCGCCCTGGGCCCTGGAGCCGACGTGGGGCACGGGGGCGCCGTGGGTCCCGGAGTCCCCGGGGGTGCCGGTGTCACCGCGGATCACCGAGTCCCCGGCGGTGCCGGTGTCACTGCAGAGCACCGAGTCCCCGGGGGTGCCGGTGTCACCGCGGATCACTGAGTCCCCGGAGGTGCCGGTGTCACTGCAGAGCACCGAGTCCCCGGGGGTGCCGGTGTCACCGTGGGTCCCGGAGTCCCCGGCGGTGCCGGTGTCGCTGCAGAGCACGGAGTCCCCGGCGGTGCCGGTGTCACCGCGGAGCACCGAGTCCCCGGAGGTGCCGGTGTCACCGTGGATCACCGAGTCCCCGGGGGTGCCGGTGTCACCGCGGAGCACCGAGTCCCCGGGGGTGCCGGTGTCACCGCGGATCACCGAGTCCCCGGGGGTGCCGGTGTCACCACGGAGCACGGAGTCCCCGGAGGTGCCGGTGTCACCGCGGATCACGGAGCCCGCCCTGTCCCCCGCGCCGCCGGTGGCCGCCCGTGGCCGGTGGTCGCCGTGGGGGCCCTGGGGCGGCTGCAGCGCTCCGTGCGGCGGGGGCGAGCGCTGGCGCCGCCGGGGCTGCGGGACCCCGCCGTGCCCGGGACCGGCGCTGCAGAGCCAGAGCTGCCACAGCCACGTGTGTCGCGGTGAGTGCGACAGGGACACCCCGACACAGGCACCGCGACAGGGACACCCCGACACGGGGACCCTCATCCAGTCACCTGACCCAAAGACCCCTGCCCGGAGATGGCACCCAGAGACCTTCCCCAAGAGACGGCCCCCAGAGCCCCCGAGCACAGCCCCGCCCTGTCCCCAGCCCTGCCCCAGGGACCCCCCAGCGCCCCCCAGCGCTGCCCCCCATCCCCGGGCCCTGTTAGGGGGCAGAGCCGGGTGCCCCGCGGTGCTCAGGGCGGTTTTGGGGGGCAGAGCCGGGTGCCCCGGGGTGCTCGGGGCTGTTTTGGGGTGCTCAGGGCTGTTTTGGGGGGCAGTGCCGGGTGCCCCGGGGGGCTCAGGGCTGTTTTGGGGGGCAGTGCCGGGTGCCCCGGGGTGCTCAGGGCTGTTTGGGGGTGTTCAGGGCTGTTTTGGGGGATGGAGCCGGGTGCCCCGGGGTGCTCGGGGCTGTTTTGGGGGTGCTCAGGGCTGTTTTGGGGGGCAGTGCCGGGTGCCCCCAGGTACTGAGCGCTTTTCGGGGGGGGTGCAGAGGCCGGGTGTCCCCCCGGCCGGACCTTCCGCGAGTGCGGGGGGGGCTCCGGGTGCCCCCGGAGCTGCGCCCACCTCGGGGGGGCCGTGGGGTGTGCGGGGGGGTGCCAGGAGGGCTGTCACTGCCCCCCCCGGGACCTTCCTGCACCGCCACACCTGCCTGCAGGTGAGACCCCCGGGAGAGCCCCCACGGGTGCTGCCCCACAATCCTGGGGTTGGAGTGGCGGGGTTTAGGGTCCGCAGATCCACGGGTGGCTGGTTGGGGGTCCCGGGCTGGGAGTTCCCGGTTTGTGGGGGTGTCCTGGGGGTGGGGGCTCCCTGGGCCGTGGGGGGTCCATGGGTTTCCCTGGGGGGTGGTGGTCCCTGGGTGGGGGGGTCCCAGGTTGTGGCAGGGATCGGGAGGGGGGGGAGAGGGTCCCCCGGTCTGTGAGTGACCCCTGGGGCGGCGGGGTGTCCCCGAGGTGTTTTTATGGGGTGGTGGGTGCCCCATGGGTGCCCCCCAGGATGGTGGGTACCCTCTGGGGCCCCCCGGGTCTGTGGTGTGCGCTGTTCTGGGGTCCCTGAGTCTGGGGGTGCCCCCGGGCGCCCCCCACCCCCGGCTCAGCCCCAGCAGTGCCCCTGCTCGGTGCCGGCCGCGCTGCTGCGGGGGGCCACGGCCGGGACCCCCCCCGGGACCTCCACCGGGACCACCCCCGGGACCCCCACCGGGACCACCACCGGGACCCCCACCGGGACCCCCACCGGGACCACCACCGGGACCCCCACCGGGACCCCCATCGGGACCCCCCCCGGGACCTCCACCGGGACCCCCACCGGGACCCCCACCGGGACCACCACCGGGACCCCCACCGGCCCGGAGCCCTCGGAGAACCCCCCCGGGGACCCCCCGATCCTGGAGCTGCCGCCGGGCGGGACCCTGCGCCTGGGCTGCGGCCGCTGGTGAGGAGGGGACACCCGGGGGCTCCCCCGCCACCCCGGGGTGCTTCCCCGGACCCTTCCCCACCACCCCCCGCCGCCCCCCGCCCCACTGATGCCCCTTCGCTCCGCAGCACGTGTCTGTGGGGCCGCCTGCGCTGCGCCCCCGCCTGCAACGGGACCCCCGAGGAGACGCCGACCTGCCCCGGGCCCCCCTGCGCCGGTGGGTCACGGCCCCACGGCCCCGGCCCCACACACGGGGGTCCCAGCCCCTCCTGCGGGGGTCCCAGCCCCCCCGCTGATGGGGTCCCGGCGGTGTCACCCGCTGTTTCTGCCCCCACAGCGGATCTCGGCCCCACAGCGACTCTCAGCCCCACAGCAGAGCCCAGCCCCACAGCTGATCTCAGCCCCACAGCAGAGTTCAGCCCCACAGCGGATCTCAGCCCCACAGCAGAGCCCGGCCCCACAGCGGATCTCAGCCCTACAGAGGAGCCCGGCCCCACAGCGGATCTCGGCCCCACAGCGACTCTCAGCCCCACAGCAGAGCCCAGCCCCACAGCAGAGCCCGGCCCCACGGCGGATCTCGGCCCCACAGCGGATCTGGGCCCCACAGCAGAGCCCGGCCCCACAGCAGAGCCCGGCCCCACAGCAGAGCCCGGCCCCACAGCGGATCTGGGCCCCACAGCGGATCTGGGCCCCACAGCCCCAGGTGAGGGTCCCCAGCCCCTGTGCCGCCCATCCCGGGGGTCTCCCCGCCCCACTGACGGACCCTTCCCGCAGGGCCCGAGGAGGAGGCCGGCGGCTCCCCGGTGGTCCCGGTGGTCCCGTGGGGTCCCTGGGGTCCCTGGGGGCCGTGGGGGCCGTGGGGGCCCTGCACCCAAACCTGCACCCGGCCCGAGAGCCCCGCCAGCCGGAGCCGCCGCCGGGACTGCCCGGGGGGCAACTGCGGGGCTGGGGGCGGCAGCCAGACACGGCCCTGCAACCTGCCCCACTGCCAGGGTACGGACATGGGGGTCCCGGGGGGCTATACAACCTGCCCCACTGCCGGGGGACCGACATGGGGGTCCCGGGGGTCCCTACAACCTGCCCCACTGCCGGGGGACCGACATGGGGGTCCCGGGGGGCTATACAACCTGCCCCACTGCCGGGGGACCGACATGGGGGTCCCGGGGGTCCCTACAACCTGCCCCACTGCCGGGGGACCGACATGGGGGTCCCGGGGGGCTATACAACCTGCCCCACTGCCGGGGGACCGAGACTGGGGGGTCCCGGGGGGCTATACAACCTGCCCCACTGCCGGGGGACCGACATGGGGGTCCCGGGGGTCCCGGGGGGCTATACAACCTGCCCCACTGCCGGGGAACCAAAATGGGGGTCCCGGGGGTCCCTACAACCTGCCCCACTGCCGGGGGACCGAGATTGGGGGTCTTTGGGGTCCCTACAACCTGCCCCACTGCCGGGGGACCGACATGGGGGTCCCGGGGGTCCCGGGGGTTCCTGCAACCTGCCCCACTGTCGGGGGACCGAGATTTGGGGTCCCTCCAACCTGCCCCACTGCCGGGGGACCGAGGTTTGGGGGGCTCTGGGGGTCCCGTTCCCCTGCGGGGGGGATCCGGGGGGTCTCTGCCCCACTGCGGGAGGGTCGTGGGGCGCTGTGGGGGTCCCACTGACGCTGGGCTCCCCCCGCAGCGCCCCCCTGCCTGACGCCGCCCTGTCGGTGCCAGTGGAGCCCCTGGGGGCGCTGGGGGTCCTGCTCGCGGCCCTGCGGCGGGGGGCAGCAGCGGCGGCTCCGGGCCTTCAGCCCCCCGAGCCCCGGCGGCCCCTGGTGCCCCCGGATCCGGGGCGGCCACGAGCAGCGGCGGCCGTGCGGGGTGACGGCGTGTCGGGGTGCGGGGGGCTCCGGGGGCCATGGGGGGGACACTGATATCGGGGGGCTCCGGGGGCCATGGGGGGGACACTGATATCGGGGGCCCATGGGGGGGACACTGATATCGGGGGGCCATGGGGGGCTGAGGGGGGACACTGATATCGGGGGGCTCCGGGGGCCATGGGGGGGACACTGATATCGGGGGGCCATGGGGGGCTGAGGGGGGACACTGATATCGGGGGGCTCCGGGGGCCATGGGGGGGACACTGATATCGGGGGGCTCCGGGGGCCATGGGGGGGACACTGATATAGGGGGGCTCCGGGGGCCATGGGGGGCTGGGGGGACACTGATATCGGGGGGCTCCGGGGGCCATGGGGGGGGGACACTGATATCGGGGGGCTCCGGGGGCCATGGGGGGGACACTGATATCGGGGGCCATGGGGGGCTGAGGGGGGACACTGATATCGGGGGGCTCCGGGGGCCATGGGGGGCTGGGGGGGGACACTGATATCGGGGGGCTCCGGGGGGCCATGGGGGGGACACTGATATCGGGGGGCTCCGGGGGCCATGGGGGGGACACTGATATCGGGGGGCTCCGGGGGCCATGGGGGGGACACTGATATCGGGGGGCTCCGGGGGCCATGGGGGGGACACTGATATCGGGGGGCTCCGGGGGCCATGGGGGGGACACTGATATCGGGGGGCTCCGGGGGCCATGGGGGGGACACTGATATCGGGGGGCTCCGGGGGCCATGGGGGGGGACACTGATATCGGGGGGCCATGGGGGGCTGGGGGGGACACTGATATCGGGGGGCTCCGGGGGCCGTGGGGGGGACACTGATATCGGGGGGCTCCGGGGGCCATGGGGGGGGACACTGATATCGGGGGGCTCCGGGGGCCATGGGGGGGACACTGATATCGGGGGGCTCCGGGGGCCATGGGGGGACACTGATATCGGGGGGCTCCGGGGGCCGTGGGGGGGACACTGATATCGGGGGGCTCCGGGGGCCATGGGGGGGGACACTGATATCGGGGGGCCATGGGGGGCTGGGGGGGGACACTGATATCGGGGGGCTCCGGGGGCCATGGGGGGGGACACTGATATCGGGGGGCTCCGGGGCCATGGGGGGGACACTGATATCGGGGGGCTCCGGGGGGCCATGGGGGGGGACACTGATATCGGGGGGGCTGGGGGGGGGGGGACACTGATATCGGGGGGCTCCGGGGGCCATGGGGGGGACACTGATATCGGGGGGCCATGGGGGGCTGGGGGGACACTGATATCGGGGGGCTCCGGGGGCCGTGGGGGGGACACTGATATCGGGGGCTCCGGGGGCCATGGGGGGGGACACTGATATCGGGGGGCTCCGGGGGCCATGGGGGGGACACTGATATCGGGGGGCTCCGGGGGCCATGGGGGGGACACTGATATCGGGGGGCTCCGGGGGCCGTGGGGGGGACACTGATATCGGGGGGCTCCGGGGGCCATGGGGGGGGACACTGATATCGGGGGGCCATGGGGGGCTGGGGGGGACACTGATATCGGGGGGCTCCGGGGGGCCATGGGGGGGGACACTGATATCGGGGGGCTCCGGGGGCCATGGGGGGGACACTGATATCGGGGGGCTCCGGGGGGCCATGGGGGGGACACTGATATCGGGGGGGCTGGGGGGGGGGGGGACACTGATATCGGGGGGCTTCCGGGGGCCATGGGGGGGGGGGACACTGATATAGGGGGGGCTGGGGGGGGGGGGACACTGATATCGGGGGGGTCCGGGGGCCATGGGGGGGACACTGATATCGGGGGGCCATGGGGGGCTGGGGGGACATGATACGGGGGCTCGGGCCGTGGGGGGGACACTGATATCGGGGGGCTCGGGGGCCGGGGGGGGACACTGATATCGGGGGGTCGGGGGCCATGGGGGGGACAGTATCGGGGGGCTCCGGGGGCCCATGGGGGGGACACTGATATCGGGGGGCTCCGGGGGGCAGTGGGGGGGACACTATATCGGGGGGCTCCGGGGGCCATGGGGGGGGACACTGATATCGGGGGGCCATCGGGGGCTGGGGGGGACACTGATATAGGGGGGCCGGGGGGCTAGGGGGGGACACGATATCGGGGGGCTCGGGGGACCTGGGGGGGACAATGTATCGGGGGGCTCCGGGGGGCCATGGGGGGGACACTCGATATCGGGGGGGGTGGGGGGGGGAACACTGATATCGGGGGGCTGCCGGGGGGGCCAGGGGGGGACATGATATC
>NC_089140.1:1772583-1900636 GCF_009819655.1 Sylvia atricapilla
GTTCTGTGGTGCCCAGGGTGTTCTGAGCTCACAGTCAGTGTCACTCAGCTCTCTGCACACAGCAGGGACACAAAACAAATCCTTCTCCTGCTGCACACCAAGGACACCTGGGACAAGTTTTCAGGCCCCAAAGCACCAACAACGGTGGCTGAAGGGAGAGAACAAGAAGGATGGGACTGCATCAGCTGCAGCTGGGACTGGACAATTCAACCCCAAGGTGCCAATGGACCCAAACTGATCAAAGTGTGAGACCTGGTGACTGTTTGTCCATTTTGTGTCCACCTTGGGTGTAGCCCTGGCCAGGCTTTTGCCCTGCCCAAGGTGGATCCTTAAAGGTCTTTTAATAAATCTCTCCTTTATTCTCCAGCTCTGCCCCATCTCTGTTCCAGCTCAGCCTTCCCAAGGCATCACCATCCCTCTTGCCCATGGAGAGGAACACAGAAATCCAGCGCTGAGGGGAAAAGTGGGAGAAAGTAGAAAGATTCCTGAACACCCCACCACACAGAAAATGGGAAAAGTCACAGAATCATAAAATCACTATGCGTCAAAAAGGCCTCAAAGATGATCAAGTCCAGCCTTTGAATGCTCCCATGTCTCCTAAACTGTATTGGAAGTGCCAAATCTGCTCATTTTTTTAACACTTCCAGAGATGGTGACTCCACTCCTTCCCTGGGATGACTGTTCCAATTTTTAATCGTTCTTTCAGCTACAACATTTTTCCTGATGTTCGACATGGCACAGCTTGAGGCCATTTCCCCTTGTCTTGTTCTTCCCTGTGGGAAGAGGCTGATCCCTGCCTTGACACTAGCTCCTTTCAAGGAGTAGCAGAGAGAAATAAATTCTTCCCTGAACGTCTTTTTTCCTGCTCTTTGTGTTCCAGTCCCTTTCCCAGTTTTATTCCTTTCCCTGGACATGCTTCAGCCCCTCAGGGTGTTCTTGTGAGGGACCCAAAACTGATCCCAGGATATGAGGTGTGGCCTCACCAGTGCCCAGCACAGGGGAGGTGGCAAAGGCTTTGATTCCTGACAAAAGAACTCCTGCACAGACCTTTTCCAAAGGGAATCCTCTGCGTGTGGATGAAAGTTAGACCTGGCACCAGTTTCTACCTCAGGAATACGAGTTCAGCTGGTGTTATTGTTTGCAGAAGAGGAGACACAGCTCGTGGTAGGTGTTTGGTCCACAGATAAATTTTTGAAAGCTTAAAAAGTCACATCAAATCTCAGTTCTGTTTCTGACCAGTAGGATTGAGAGTTTTTCTTTCACCATGGTTTTGCCCCTTTGCCACAGTGAGGGTCTTGCTCCCAGGGCTAAAACCTTGCTGACACTTCCATCTACTGCCCTTAAAAAATTCCATATTCCCAGTGCTGGAAGCAGTAGGAGCTGATGGAGCTCCCAATATGAGCTTCACCCGTTAAATTGTGACCCAGTGATTCAAAACCCTCAGGACTTAGTCTGGTAAATGTGCAGCTGTTGGGAATAAAGATTCCCAACAAATCCTGGAGTCCATCATATTCCTTACAGGTTGTCTTCTGGTGCTGGAACCAAACAACTCTTGTGCTGGGTTTTCCACAATTACTCCAGATTTCCAAAGAAGCTCCTTTACACCCAATGGCATTTCCAGGGTCAAAACCTTGCTGAGACTTCCATCTACTGCCCTTAAAATAAAAAAATTCCATATTCCCAGAGCTGGAAGCAGTGGGAGCTGATGGATGTCAGTTTCCAACAAGAACTTCAGCCACTAAAATGTGACTCAGTGATTCAAAACACTCAGGACTTAGTCTGGTAAATGTGCAGCTGTTGGGGATAAAGATTCCCAACAAATCCTGGTGTCCTTCATATTCCTTACATGTTGTCTTCTGCTGCTGGAGCCAAAGAACTCCTGTTCCACAATTACTGCAGGACTTCCAAAGAAACTCCTTTAGACCCAATGGTATTCCCAGGCTTCCTGCTGCCCTTTGGCTCCAGTGGCAGGATCATGCCCTTTTCCACCACCAGGTTATCTCACCCGCCTGATAACAGCCCAAATTATCTCAGTTTGTCTCAGAGCCAACCTTCCCACTCTCTCCATGCTGATAACTTAAGTGATAATGGATATTTAACAACCAACAGCTCCCCAGAGGTGAAAGTGGAACATGGGAGACCTTGAAGAAAAGGCATCCAAAAGGGAACGTATTTTGATAGAAGAGCCAAGGCTGACGTTAATTCAACATTCAGCTATCACTTGTTGATGGGACTGTGCAAATTTTTGTCAGTAAGATGTCTGTAAATCATTAATTAAGGAGCTCATTAAGGAATTAAGCTGCTCTTTGGTTTTTAGAGCACTTTAATCTGGCAGCATCCCAGTCTGACACAGCCCAAAAAAAATAGGACAGACTGTTGAGTCTGATGGCTTTGCCCAACATCTTCCAGCCCCCTGACAGGACGCTGTAGTGAGATGGGCATCGGTCTCTTCTGGCAGGTGAGAAGAGACAGGACAAGAGGAAATGGCACCAAGTTGCACCAGGAGAGGTTTAGATGGGAAATCAGGAAAAATTTCATCATAAAAAGGGTTTTCAAGCATTGGAACAGTCTGCCAGGGGAAGTGATGGAGTCAGCACGATGCCTTGGGAAGGCTGAGCTGGAACAGAGACTGGACAGAGCTGGAGAATAAAGGAGAGATTTATTAAAAGACCTTTAAGGATCCACCTTGGACAGGGCAAGAGCCTGGCCAGGGCTACACCCAAGGTGGACACAAAATGGTCACAAAATGGACAAAAAAATGGTCCCAAAATGGACACAAAATGGACAAATGGTCACCAGGTCTCACACTTTGATCAGTTTGGGTCAATTTGCACCTTGGGGTTGAATTGTCCAGTCCCAGCTGCAGCTGATGCAGTCCCATCCTTCTTGTTCTCTCCCTTCAGCCACCGTTGTTGGTGCTTTGGGGCCTGAAAAGTTGTCCCAGGTGTCCTTGGTGTGCAGCAGGACAAGGATTTGTTTTGTGTCCCTGCTGTGTGCAGAGAGCTGAGTGACACTGACTGTGAGCTCAGAGCTGCCCCCCTGGGCACCACAGAACGTGAAATACATGGAAATTAAACTCCAGGCATCAGCACCCCTGGAAAGTGCTCTAAAATCACGTGGATGTGGCACGTGTGAGGATGTGTTTAGTGCTGAACGTGGTGCTGGTGCCAGACTGGCGGTTGGAATTGATGATCCTGGAGGTCTTTTCCAACCTTAATAATTCCATCATTTTGTGATTCCCATGTGTTCCCGGATCGCCTTATCTGGGAAGACGTTGATTGCTTCCCTGTTTGTTCTTCCCAGAGCTCTGCTGCATCACAGGGAAGGTTTATAACCCCAATAAACAACGGTCCTCCCTCTCCTTCCAGACAACAAAATAACTGTTTCTCATGAGCCTGATCTTTCCCAATTAATGACATCAGCTAAAATCCTGCCATTCCCACCCCATCTCCAGTGGCTCCTACTCCAGCAATTTTTCGTTATTTCCCTGTTCAAACATCACTCCCTTGCTCTGTGCTGAAGAAATTCTCTTTTGCCTGCTGGAAGCCTCTCCTGGAGTGTCTGCAGGCTGTTTGCAGGTTCCCTGTGCTGTGCTTTGGGAGCCAAACCGTTCACCTTGATGTGACTCAGGGGCCGCTTTCTTCGGCCAGTTCATCCTGGAATTGAGTTTTGGTCTGAATTGGGTTTGTCCCAGTTGGGTTTGTCCTAACTGGGTTTGTCCTAATTGGGTTTGTCCCAGTTGGGTTTGTCCCAGTTGGGTTTGTCCCAGTTGGGTTTGTCCTAATTTTGTCCCATGGCGTCTTCACTGGCTCATCTGGTTCTTCGTGGGGATGGAGGGCCTGGGAGTGAGTGCAGCACCCCAGGAGTGAGTGCACACTCCCAGGGGTGAGTGCAGACTCCCAGGGGTGAGTTTACATTCCAAGAGTGAGTTTACACTCTTGAGGGTGAGTGCACACTCCCAGAGTGAGTTTAGAATCCCAAGGTGAGTTTACACTCCCACAGTGAGTGCACACTCCCAGAGTGAGTTTACACTCCCAGAGGTGAGTGCACACTCCCAGGGGTGAGTGCGCACTCCCAGAGTGAATTTACACTCCCAAAGGTGAGTGCACACTCCCATTTGGCCTCTCTCCAGGCTCTTATGGGATGGAGCTCCCATTCCTGCTGCCTCCCCTCATTCCCAGCCCAGCTGCCTCAGCAGTGCTCTCTGTCCATCCTCATCCTGATCCCTTTCCCAGGGTAACTCCCTCACCTGATGATTGGGATTTCACACCTCCAGGACCAAGGGAGAGGGATAAACTGCTTTTCCCCACTCTGATTTCTCCCCTCTGTGTTCATCTTTTCTCCCATGCTCTGCTCCATCCCTCACCTTCCCCAGTTTTTTGCCAATCCTGCTCTCCCTGATCCTCATAACCTCATCCCACACCAATCAATTCATTCTCTATTATACCCCCACACCTTCTTTGCAGCCACCTGGGAAGGTTTGAACAAAGAGCTTTTCTTATAAAGCTTTTTTCCAAACTTGAATCCCAAATCTGACCTGTTCCAGCGATTCCCTCCCTGCAGGAATTATGGAATTCAGCTTCTCCCTGAACCTGCCTGGGGCAGAATTGCTCTGCTGAAGACCCTCTGCCTCTTTCTCTTTTGGGGTTTTTCCCTGTGTGTGCCAGGAGCATCAAGATAATCTCAAGGCTACTCCACTAAATTAAAATCCCAGAATTCCAGGATGGATTGGGTTGGAAGGGACCTTTGAGATCATCCGGTTGCAGCCAGGGACACCCACATGACAAAATTGTAATTCTTTATCTGAGGAACTGCAGAGAAATCACCCCAAATTCCGCCCTGAGTTCCTTTATCTGCTCGTTCCAGCCAGGAAGCAGCTCTGGAAGCACCTGGAAGCCGTGGGGTGAGCGGGGTGACAGCACAGGGAGTGTGGACACAAGGGTGGGGACAACCAGTGGCCTGGGAAAGGTGACAGAACAAAACCAGGAAGAGAACATGCCCTCAGCAGCTTTCCCCCTCCTTAATAAAATTGTCAAGTAAAATGTCATACCTGTCTTCAAAACTGCAGACCACATTTTTCTTTTCATTTAATTTAATTTTTCTTTTTTTCTCCTTTCCTTTCCTTTCCTTTCCTTTCCTTTCCTTTCCTTTCCTTTCCTTTCCTTTCCTTTCCTTTCCTTTCCTTTCCTTTCCTTTCCTTTCCTTTCCTTTCCTTTCCTTTCCTTTCCTTTCCTTTCCTTTCCTTTCCTTTCCTTTCCTTTCCTTTCCTTTTCCTTTCCTTTCCTTTCCTTTCCTTTCCTTTCCTTTCCTTTTCCTTTCCTTTCCTTTCCTTTCCTTTCCTTTCCTTTCCTTTCCTTTCCTTTCCTTTCCTTTCCTTTCCTTTCCTTTCCTTTCCCCCCATGAATTTTGAAGAGATGAAATCCCTAGCAGACCCCCGAGTGCCTGGGGAGAATTAAACCTTCTATAATCACTCCTGGAAGGTCACAGGATGTAAATAAATTGATAATTCTCTGTCCTTTTCCCCGGACATCTTCCCTTGATCCACACTTTCAGCTGCCTTTAAGGGGAGTGTTTCTGGAGGGTAACACCATTCCCAGCATTTCCTGCATCCACCTGTTCCTCATTTGGGGTCTCCTGTGCAAATGTTGCTTCTAATGGTAAATAAAAATGAAAACCTCATGGACTTGACTTTATAACGTTATAAAGTTCTACCCTTGTGATATTTCAGGGAAATAATAGAATTTCCCTTTTTTTTTTTTTTTTTTTTTTTTTTTTTTTTTTTTTTTTTTTTTTTTTTTGTGTGTGTGTGTGTGTGTGTGTGTGTGTGTATGTTCCTTTTCTGAAATGATGCACATTAGACATAAGGCAATTTTTGGAAAATAGATTGAATTCAAATCCTGCTTCATTGTCCCAAATTTCTGTGCCACAGGTGAGTGGGAGAAGGAAAGAACTGACCCATAAATCAAGAAGATTTTTCTTTTCAGAACCAACAGAAATGAGATCATTTTTGTCTGTCCTCTGCCATGCAACTTGATCTTTTTTGTCCATAACCACAAAAAAAAAAAAAAAAAAAAAAAATTGGCTAACTCATGATTTAAAATTTAGGAACTCATATAAGTCCAGGAAGTGGAATTTGAAGGACAAAAAACAATTCCAAACTCATGGAATTAATAATAGTTAGTAAATAATTAATAAAAATAATTCCAAACTCATTCCCTGCAGGTGTCTTCCCTACCAGGGGTTGACTCTTCTTTCCGTTGGGTCTCATATTTAATGCAGAGAATTTTAACACGTGAAGATCTGAACTCCTCGTCAAATATTCATGGAAAATCCATGATGGAAAAGCCCCTTGGAGTCCCTGACTGTGGAGTTTTGGACAAGAGGAGACTGAAGTGAAAGCAAAGCAGATAAATAAAATAAAAAGGATGTGGAGTTCAGGACTTTTTGGGATGCGCTGACCCTTGGTGATATCACTAAACCCTTCCTCGCTGTTTCCTTTAGGATAACCTCACCCTGCTTTCCTGGAAAGTTCTGGGATTTGGAGTGTTGCTTAGAAAAAAAAAGACTTTTCTTTTTTGTTTTTTAACTTGCTCTTCGACCATGGGGACATGAGGAAGGAATAAGAACTCCCCATAACAATGTTTTTGCAGCTCAGCACTGTCTCTTATCTCGCCCTCCTCTCCTCTCTGAATTTAGGAGCCCTTCAGGCCACAGGGAAGTTTTTTGTGGCTGGTGAGGGGTGCAGGACATTCTGTGGGTTTTCTCCTGGCCCTTTTGGAAGTTTGAGATGGCAGGGGACTGGACTCAGAGGACCTCAAGGACTCCTACTTTTCCTGTGCTCTGAATTTGATTCTTGTCCAGGCCATCCGAAAAGGGAGAATCTGCTCATTCTCTATTTTTGGAAGGTCTATTAAGTCTATTAAGGTCTATTTACAGTTGCTCTGGAGCCTTGAGTCAGTCCAGAGCGTTTTAGCAGATGCTTTCTGAGGTCTTTGAACTCTTGCAAGCCACGAGGGAAGGGAAAAAAACCCGAATGATTTCTGCTTTTAAAGGCCAAGGGCTTTTCAGATTATTTAAAATCATCTCCAATGTAAACCAGCCTCGTGGTTTCCATCCAGTTCCTTCTGTCCCGAGCTCAGCTGCTGGAGTCAGAGATGCCAAGCACTTGGAGATGATGACAGGTGAGGGAAAGAGCTGCAGATGGATAAAACATTCCTGGTAGCATCCGGGTGCTGCCCGTGGAATGGGACAGGCGATGCTGTAATGGAAGAGCAGCCGCTGCTCCCTGGCTCCAGAGCCTTGGTGGTCCTTCCAGCAGCTCCCCGGAGGATTTGTCTGGCATTTGCAGCCTCAGGCTTGGCAAACCAGAGCCCTTGGTGGCCTTGGAGGAGCATGGAAGGGTTTCGGGTTGCTGTTGGCCACAGAGGGTTGGGAATCACCGAGTTTGCCCAAGAATCGGTTCCGCAGAAACGTCACATTCCCCAGGGGACACTGACGACAGCACAGCTGATGTGGAGCTTGGCCTTTCATAGCTTGCCTGTGGTCAACCACACGATTTATTTGTCATGCTGAGCCTGAGGAAGTCCCCAGTGTCAGAGCCAGCAGCAGCTTTGGCCTGAGGGGTGACATCAGCCGTGGTTTGGGGGACACCAGGAGGGACGTCAGCCCGGTGCTGATGACAGCGCTGGGAGCTCTGGTGGCGATGTGGGATTTTGGCAGAGTGTCACTGTCCTGCTTTATCTCAGGGTTAAAGGCATGGAAAACGTGAAGTCAAGTTTGGTTTTAGTTGTTTATTATATCTTATTTGTTTACAGTATTTACATCCTGAGCTCTAGTGTGTCAGCTAGAGAAGTGAGGAAAAACGGAGACTTTCTAACTTTTACTAAGGATATTAAAGAGATAATTAATATAAATATAAATATAGTATTGGGTACTTTATATTATATTGGGTACAATATTATATTTATATTGGGCACTTATATTACTTATGTTTTTGACTTAATAGTGATGATTTGATGTTGCCAATGCAGACGTCCTTCACCCAATTAGAGAAAACCACCCAAATCCATGAAGGAGACAGAAGAAGACAGTAAAGAAGAAAAACTCAGACAACACTTTGAATTCTCAGTTTTGGCTCACACACATTACCACATACTAAAACTTCAGACTTGAGTTTTTACTTCGTGAAATCACACAGCACTATTCTAACTACACACTTACCACTTCAGTGCCATCACTCAATTTCAGGAGCCTGTCCCAAGGCCTCGGGTCAAATGTGGTGCCTACCCAAGGGTCAGCACCCCTCAGCTGAGAAAGGTTAAAATTTTCAGCCTCCAGAGTTCCAATCGTGGTGGTTGCTGCTGCTATTCCCAATAATCATCTCCTCAGGCAAAGCAGTCAAGTCCACACACACCATGGCCAGCTCAGCCAAGAGAGGCAAGAAGGGCCTTTTTATGATAAATTCCAGAAAAATTTGTTCCATCAGGTTGAAGGGAATTCAGGACAAAAGACCCAAATCTAAGGTGTGCACAGGGTTAAATACAGGGTCAGGAGCCAATGGTCTGAGCGCACTGACCTATAAAGAACTGACCTATAAATCAAGATTTTCTTTTCAGAACCAACAGAAACGAGATCGTTTTTGTCTGCCCTCTGCCATGCAACTTGATCTTTTTTGTCCAAAACCACAAAAAAAAGAAAATAAAAAAAAAAAAAAAGGAAAATATTAAAATATTTGGTTAAATCATAATCTAAAATTTAGGAACCCATGTGAAATTTAGGAACCCAAATTCCAGCAAGTGGAATTTGAAGGAGGAAAAAACAACTCCAGACTCATGGCACATTCCCTGCAGGTGACTTCTCTACCAGGGGTGGACTCCTCTTTCCACTGAAAAGGGGAGGGGTGGTACAAAGGGCAGTGCCCTGTAGGGGACACGGAGCAGCCACCAGGAATACCACAACCAACGGGGAAAGGAGAAACCACGAGAATTTGGGGACATTTGGGGACAACAAAACTGGGGTGGATCACACAGTGTGGTGAGGCATCACGGGGGAACTGTAAGGATTTTGGCTTCTCTTCTCAGCCAAGCTCAGGATGAATAAATACTTGGGAAGTGCCAAGCTCGAGTTGGGACTTGGCATGTTTATTGTATCTTATTTATTTACAGTATTTACAGGCTCACGAGCCATGATCTTAACTAGCAAATCAGAGAAACGGGGTAAAATGGAGTGCTTCTAACTCTTACCAAGGTTATTTATGTGCTAATTACCCAATAACAAGGTGACACCTCTATTATTTATACTTTTGACCCAATAATGACCACCCAAGGCACACAATGTGGACCTTTTTCATCCAATTACAGAAAACCACCCAAAACCATGAAGAAGAAGGAATAAGAAGGTGAAGAAGAAGGAATAAGAAGGTGAAGAAGGACCCAGACAACACCCCAAATCCTCCATCTTGACTCACACACATTACTATACACCAAAACCCCAAATTCTGAGTTTCTAGGACTCCCAAGAGGGGAAGTCTTTTCTTCTTTCAGCCTAGGTGCAGACTCTGTGGTGTGTTCCTCCAGGGGATTCTCCTGAGGGGTTCAAAGGATTCCACAATCTCTGTGATGCTTTGGCGCGTGCTGGGCTGAGGGCTGGCTGCCCTTGGGACATCCCTCCACCTCTTCATCCTCTCTGGCTCCTAGAGGACTTCCCACAAAATTCCCTTTCCCTGAGCAGGAGGTCCTGGAAGTGACTACTGATCCTTATTTCCCAGTGTCCTGCTGACACAAGTGTCCACTGTGTGCCAACCCCTCCTGTGGGCTCGGTATTTTCTGAGCCTGAGAAATGCTGAGATCTTCTCAAGGCAAACTTTTCAACAGTTTTTCCCAAAACAACCTCGTGTAAACAATATTCCTTTCCCATAACAACAGGTGTTGTTTGCTATTTCTGTTCCTTAGCCAATGGAAGAGGTGTCAGTCCTATGGACCAATAACGTGACTTCTTAGCCCAATGTGTTTAAAAAAGGGCTGAATTAATTGTAAATAAAATTGGAAATAAATTCTGATTTCTACTGCCTTCTGACTGGAGTCAAGCATCTTTATTTTGTGTCCCATTCCCTCCTTTGCTCCCGCCCGGTGAAAAACCTGGAGAGTTTTAAACACCTCCTGGAAATTCTCCCAGGACAATTCCTGGTTCAGAGGAGCACACACACATTCACTGCTCTTTGGAAACCCAAATTCCCTGCACGGAGTCAGCTGGATGGACCAAGGCAGGACACAACGACCTCAGCAAGTCCCTGAAGGTCAAACTTGAGGGAAATCCAAGGAACAGTGGTGACTCCGGGTGGGAGTGACACACTTGGATCCCCACGTTGTAACTGGAGAGCAATAAACTTCTCAGGCCCAGACAGTCTGACCTATTTCCCCACATATTTTAGGAAAAGGTGATGATGTCACCGAGGGGGCTCACAACACCTCCACTCTGAAAATGAGTGGATTCCCTGGAAGTGTCCAAGGCCAGGTTGGACTTGGATCTTGGAGGCTGGCCAGGTTGGGCTTGGAACAGCCTGGGACAGTGGGAGGTGTCCCTGCCCATGGCAGGGGTGGACCTGAACCACCTTTAAAATTCCTTTCCAACCCAAACCTTTCTGAGGTTCTCTGATCTTCAGCATCTGCAGCGACTCGCAAGGAACTCCCCAGTGCTGGTGCTCATCTGGAGGACATTCAGCAGTGCACGACCCCAGATTTCCCTCCTTGCACGAGTTCAGCTGCTCCTCTGCTACTGGAGGAGGATTTAAACGGGGCTGCTCAGCAGAGCAGGAGCTGTTTGATGAATGAAGCAGAGCAGCCGCGGCCCCGCCGCTCCATCCGAGCAGATCTCAGCCGAGCTGTTGAAAAGTGAGCGAGCCCTTGCGCCGTAAACATGGGAGCAGGGCTGTAAATGACACGGCCACCCACTTCTTGGTCTCCTTTCGCTGCCAAAGCAGTAAAAAAAGGGACCTTAAAGAGCGAGTGTGTGAATCCAGCCCTTGGAATATTTTTCCGTTTGCTCGTATTTACGTTAACGAGCGCTGACACTCCGGGCTCGCATTCCCAGCTCAGTACTTCACCAGACTGGCCAGCAACAAAACCAAGGAGATGAGACTAAACAGATGATTTGGTGAGGCTTTTATGATGATGGTGATGATGATGATTATTATTTTATTCCTCCGGGCTGTGGAAGGAAAAGACAGTGGGCACACGTCTGGTTTCAAAAAAGATAAAAGCTCGGTCTAGAGACAGGTTTAAGGGCAGGAAAATGAAGAAATTCAAGGAAAATTGTTGTCTGCACACTCATTTAATAGGATTAGTTGGCAATGTTTTCCAGTGGGTAAAATGTTCCTCTGAAAAAGGTCAGCCTGCCTGGACGAGGTCCTGCTGCCTGACAGCAGATTGCTTTACCTTCCGTTCGACCAGGAGGAAAAAGATGCTGGAAAAGCCTCTTTGCTCATTGAGGCAGCTTTTTGTGAGTCCTTTGCAGCATTGCAGATGGACACGAGATGGACAAGAGATGAAAAGTAGCTCCTTTGGTCCATGTGTGGGTCCACTGCATCCCCTGTGCCCCCAGTACACCCCAAAACCACAGCACCGGTGATGGGAAAGGGCTGTGGATTGAATTTCCATGCATTTACACATAAATAGGAATGCATCCATGGACCAGGTGACCTGGGAATGTGCTCTTCCAGTCCAGGAAGCCAAATGTATCCAGGGATGCATCAAAAGGAATGTGGCCAGCAGGGTGAGTGAAGTGATTCTCTCACTCCACATTCCTGTGCTGCATCCAGCTCTGGAGACCCCAGAACAAGGATGTGCTGGAGAGTCCAGAGGAGGCCATGGAGATATTCCAAGGGCTGGGAGAGCTGGGAAAGTTCCCCTGGAGAGGAGAAGCTCCAGGGAGAGCTCAGAGCCCCTGTCAGGGCCTGAAGGGGCTCCAGGAGAGCTGGAGAGGGACTGGGGACAAGGGCTGGAGGGACAGGACACAGGGAATGGCCTTAAAGTAGCAAGGTCAAGTTGGATATTGGGAAGGAATTGTTCCCTGTGAGGGTGGGGAGGCCCTGGCACAGGGTGCCCAGAGAAGCTGTGGCTGCCCCTGGATCCCTGGAACTGTCCAAGGCCAGGCTGGACAGGGCTTGGATCACCCTGGGACAGTGGAAGTTGTCCCTGCCCATGGCAGAGATGGAACTGGGTCATCTTTAAAGTTCCTTCCCAACCCAAACCTTTCTAAGGTTCTCTGATGATCAGTCTGACTCCACACATCCAAATTTTGGGGTATTCCACACATGCTCGAGACACCACAAACTCTGCATCCTCAGCCTAGATAAGTACAAGCTTCATTTAAGCCAAATTAACTAAGATTAACTTCGTTAAATCAGAACTAATTCCATTACATTCGACACAGAGGACCTTGCTCTGATGAAGTGTGAGGGCAGTGACCACGTCCTAAAATCCCAAATCCTCATGCTCCCAGTGCCACCCCTGAGGAAATGCAGCCACAGGACTTGATTTCATCCATTCCTGGTGTCCAGAGATTGGATGTGGAAGCCTTTTCTACACCTCAGGATATCAAAGTGTTCCATAGATCAGCTCAGGATTGTTTTCCTGACTCCCCAGCTGTCAGGGATTCCAGGTGTCACCACGAGAGGTGACCCTGCAAAGGCCACGGGCTCACAAAGTGACAGCAGGATCCTGACATCCCTCAAGCCACACTTCCCACCTCCACCACCCCGAGCTTTTCCCTTTCCATCCATCATCCTGGTGCTCATAGGAAGGAGATCAATCATTTTGTGCCTCGTTTTTCCACTCAGGGTGAGTCAAGCAGGGATGACTGAGGTGACTTGGATGGATCCTTAGGACAGTGCCAGGAGGAGCAAGCAGCTCTCCCAGGGAAAGGGGCAGGAGTGAGTGAGACACCAGCTCGTGCAAAGCAGGGATTCATCCAGGCCGGTGAGGCAATGGAAAAATTTCCTGCCATTGCTGAAAGTTGGGAAAGTCAGAAACATTTTATTTGTTGGGAAAAAATAAAATATCCATCAAACATTCTGTCTAGCTCCGTCCTGGTCCTTAAAAAAATTCTGCCAGGATATTCAGTGGTTAACTTGATAAGATTATTGATCCACTGCCTGCTAAAAATAATAAATACTGGTTTTACAGCACAGTTATCCTGACCCTTGACCTAGCACTAACCTCTCCCTGTTACATGAGGAATAACTATCCCCTTCTCTCTCCCTGAGGAATTACTGACCTTATCCCCTCTTCCTTGCTAACACATCCTCCCTAACACATCTTCCTGCTCCTCAAATATCCCCTCTGCAGGCAATTAACATCATTAAATTACCCTCAGCGCAATTTTTTGCTCTTAGTTTGTTACTCGTCCCAGACATGCAGAAGGGTTTCCCTGTCTCCAAATTCCCTGTTCCACTACCCTGTCACCAAATTAACAAAAGATTTATTAAAAGTCTTTATCCACACAGCTTTCTTAGCTAAATGAGGGAATTTCCATCTGAAATGGGATGGATTTTAAGCCCTGTATCCACTGTCTGTTGAGGGAAATAAATGATGGTGGTCTTGTTTCACTGGGTGCTCGGTGCTAAAGACAAGAAATCATTTTCTCTCTCACTTTCATGGTGAGGTACAAAGAACCCTTGAATTTTTTTTTTTTTATTTTTTTTTTGGCTGTTAATTGTTTCCAGAGCAAAGACACATCTTTGGAACAGGCCGTGGAATTATCCAGCAAGGACATTTCCCAAATGTTTCCTGAGGACAGCAGTCCTTGGCGTGGCTCCTCCAAGTCATGACTCCTACATTCAACAGGGAGACTTCAACCAGCTGGGTGAGACAGGGAATGGCTTTGTCAGGCAGGGAAAGGCTTCCCTCTTGGAAACAGGGAAGGTCCTGGAGATTGAGACCTGATAATTGGCTTTAAAATGATTAAATTTCACGTTCCAGCTGTGTCAGAGCCAGCTCAGAGCAGCTTTTCTGCTGCGGGGTGCAGGGAAAGAGAAGCTCTGCTGTGATCCCTCCACCAGCCTGTGCAGCTGGCAGCTCCCCTGGAAGGTGTCCAGGGATGAGATTCCAGGACCTCCCCATCCAAAATGAGGTTGTCCAACACTTCTGTGCCTGCTTTCCTTGAGCCAGGAGTGCTGATTTCTGACATCACCCTGCAAGAACCGTGCAGGCAGGTTGGTCTGGGATCAGTAATTCCAGCTCCCTTCACATTTGGTGAGGAATCTGGGGAGAATTCTGTTGGAATTCTGGAAATCTGTTGGGGATTCTGGAGAAAATCTTTCGGAACTCTGGAAACTGAGGTTCAGGCTTTCTGTAGCACTGACCCCCAAGCAAACACTGCATTGACCTGAGGCCATGGAAAAGGCTTCCAAATTTGAGTGACAGTCCTGGGATTGTGGGCACATAGTTTCAACAGAAATGTGTGATCTCACAGAGTGCAAAACTTAGAGTTTAAAGTTTTAGTATATGATAATATATATGGGGCAATCTGGAGGATTTAGGCCATTGTCTAAGTCTTTCTTCAGCTTCTTCTGCTTGTTTTCAGGGTTTTTTTTTCTAATTGGGTGAAAAAGGTCCACATTGCAGACCTTGGGTAGTCAATTATTGGATTAAAAGTATAAATTATACAGGTGTCACCTCACTGTTGGGTAATTAGCACTTAAAAGACCTTGGAGAGAGTTGGAGGTGCTCCATTTTCTACCTTGTTAGTTAGAGCTCACAACTCGACAGACAGTGCTATAGATAAGAATTATTAAACAACTGAGTCCAAACACAAAACTGATTATTGTGTGTTAATCCTGGCTCTAACACGAAGAGAAGAAGACAAGAAACTCACAAAAATCCACACCTTCATGTCGGGCTTCTTCAAGAGAGACAGGACCAGGGAGAGATATTTAAAGCAAAGATTTATTGTCTCAGTCTCCTGAAGGGTGAGAATGTCTTCACTGCATAAACTAGAGGTCAGGTGTCACAAGACCACAGGCTACAGGGGTTTTTAAAGGTTAATTAGCCAATTAAACATTGCCACAAAGAATGTTTCTACTTTCACACCAATCTCTAATTAATATGTTTTATATGCAGTGAGGACTTCCTTAACCAATCAAACTGGTGCCTTGGGAAGGCTGAGCTGGAACAGGGACTGGACAGAGCTGGAGAATAAAGGAGAGATTTATTACAAGGCCTTTAAGGATCCACCTTGGGCAGGACAAGAGTCTGGCCAGGGCTACACCCAAGGTGGACACAAAATGGACCCAAAATGGTCACAAAATGGACAAACGGTCACCAGGTCTCACACTTTGATCAGTTTGGGTCCATTTGCACCTTGGGGTTGAATTGTCCAGTTCCAGCTGCAGCTGATGCAGTCCCATCCTTCTTGTTCTCTCCCTTCAGCCACCGTTGTTGGTGCTTTGGGGCCTGAAAACTTGTCCCAGGCTGAGCTAAAGTTTTTCTAAAATTTTTTTGAGAAATTTTAAAATTTAAATGATCTTTTTTTGAAATTTTAATTTTTTTCTAATTTTTTTTTTCTAGCTTCTTTTTCTTTTTTTAGAACTCCGAGCTTCATGGAGAAATAAAATGGTTTTTATTTTATCTTCTGCCAGAGTTCCAAGAGGGTTTGGACAACACTCTCGGGCACAGAGTGGGACTGTGCAGGGCCAGGAGTTGGACCCCATGATCATTTTAAGCCAGTTCCAAATGAGGATATTCCATGATTCCACAAAATACAGACACTGACAACCACCTGAGACACCCTGGAGTAACCTGTCCCCAGAAGGACACGAGTGTGCTGCAGGTCCTGGGTCACATCTCCCAGCCTGGGCAGATGTTCCCAACATCCCAAAGTCCTTCAAGCAGCACGGAATGACTCTGTGTGGCAATGGAATCAACCTTGGATCCCAACAGTGTCCACGGAGAGCTGAGTGGCTGCTGCTCACCTGGACAACCAAATCCAGGTGTCTTCATCTGAAAGTGTAACCCACCAGAGTGGGGGATAATAAAATGTGACCACCTGGAGACGTGTGGATCTGATCCCAGAGCCCAGATTTGAGCCTCAAAGGCTGGGGGTCTCCAGCAGCTCCTCTTGATTATACAGCGTTTACTTTGGTGTGTTTGGGGTAATGCAATTTAATTAATTTACTAGGCTTTTTTATACTTATATTTGGATTATTGTTTATTATATTATAGGGGCTTTATTTGCTTGGTTTGCTTGATTGCAGCAAGCGTTTTATAATTATGGATAATTTGAGAAATACTGTTTATGGTTAAATTTATTTTCTGGTTTTGTGCTTATTTAGAGGTGGCATTTTTACTTTGATGATTTGAGGTACTGTGAGTTTAATGAGTTAGGAACAACTTATTTTTATGCATCTAATTTAAGTTTATTTTTGATATTTCTATTTTTTTGCAGCTTGATTTACCAAAACTCATTGTGTTGGTGTTTTTTACTGTGCCAGAGAAAACTGAATCCATTTGTTTCCAGTGGGAGAGGAAACTCTTCCCAGAGTTTCTCAGGTGTCAACACTGAGGAGTTGGTGCCTCGTGGAGCCATAAATCAAATCGAGTTGTGCAATGAAAGACAGAGCAGATGGATGGAAAGGAGACCCTTCCCTCCTCCCTTTCTCTGCTCCCTTTCTCCTTTCCCACCTGCCACACAGAGATTCTCCCCCCTTTTTTTTTTTTTTTTTTTTTTTTTTTTTTTTTTTTTATTTTATTTTATTTCACAGGGTTTATTTTCACTTCTTTTGCTTTTTAGGTCTCATTTGCTTCCTCAGCATCTCTGGAACCCTTGGGGACTGGGGAACACCAGCCCTGAGCTGGGAAGGATTCAGGACATCAAAACTCTGCAGAATTCTTGTCCAAATCCCAAAGGAGGAGCTGCAACTCCCCTGTGCCTCCCAAACCTGCAGATCCCACAGGAGTGATTCCTCATAAAGAAAATCCTCTTCTCTGATAGGTCCTTCTGGCTGGGACCGTGCTTGAACTGGGCAAAAATGAGGGAAAAGTAGAGAAAATGTAATGTGAACAACATGCACACTGAAATATAAAAGATGAGGATATCTGGGAATATGTGGAACAGGAAGAGGAAGAGCAAGCCAGTGACCAAAAGATAATAAATCCCTAAGCTTCAGTGGAAAAAAAGGTGAAACCTGGGATAGTGGAAGGTTCCCTTCCCATGGAACTGGATGATGTTTAAGGCCCCTTCCAGACCAAACCATTCCAGGATTCTGCAGATCCTTTGGGATCTGGATTTGTGCTCGGGAGGGGATGAGCAGGTGGAGGATGTCCCTTCCCAGCTGTGCCAACAGGACCTCCCTGTGGATGGAACCCGCCCTTCCTGGCCAAAATGACCCAATAAACCCAATGTTCCGGGCCTTGTCCCAGTTTTCATGGCAGCAGGAGAAAGATGGGATTGAGGACACACACAAGCACGTGAAGAGCCACAGCTGAACAAAATATCGGTTTCATCCATTCCCAAATTTTTGCAGTTCTACCTCCTGTGGCAGTCCGGGTTTAGGGCTGGTCCAGTGGGTCATTGCTGAAAATCTGGGAAATCCTAAATTCCAGGAAAATTCCTGCCAAAACGCAACTTTCTGACCAGCTCCTCCTCCCCTGCCAGAACTCCTGCTTTCCCTTAGGAAGCACTTTGCCTCTCACAGCCCCGAGCAGATTTTTGGGAATCCCCTGTGGATTCAGCAGCAGAGCAGAAGGAAGAAAGGAGCCCCAAACCACTCCATGAATTTTCCAGACTTTTGCTTTAAACATTGGTAGAGGCTGTAATTAATTTCCTTGTTCTCCGAGCTTGTTGACGGATTTAACGAGGGCTGGTTATAATAATAAAAAATTTATGTCCTTAGACATTAAACACGAGTGTTGCTTTTGATGCTGAGCACGGGGCTTTCCCAGCTCTCCTTCCTTCTTCTTTTTTTTTTTTTTTTTTTTTCCTTTTAATTTCCTCCTGGAATTCCTCACAGCCATCCAAATACCTGTGAGTGCACGATACTTTCCTCTGCCATCAGGGAGAAGATGCCAACCATGGTTAACTCCAGGGACCATCACATTTCTTCTCTCAGCCAGACTTGTCTTCCTTGAAAAAGAGCAGCCCACAGCTTTTGAAGGGTGAATTATATAAAAATAATAATTTTTAAAATGGCAAGAGTGTTGGAGAGTCAATTTCCTCCTCTTTAATTTATTGATAATTCAGAAAAAGAAAGAGGAAAGTGAGTTCAGATTCCTGTCTCTTGCAGAGAAATGATGAATTTTGATTCAGTGTTTGGATTTCAATATTTTTGGATTAATCTTTTTTTTAACCCCGACCCCAAAATTAAAAACTGATTTTGAAAATAGCCCCCAATTTCTCAACCATTTTTATTAAAACTATTGAGGTAACCTGGATTTCCTTTTTAACTCTACTCATAGACTTTAATGAGGGCTTTTTTGCTGAAAACAAGAAAATCATAATTTATTTCAGTGTTGCCAAATCTGATTTTCTTTTCCTGAGAAGAATTTTTTTTTACCAAAGAAATGTCACCCTGTGATGCTGATGTGACAAAAAGTAAAAAGGTGCTTATTCCTCTGATTTTATTTGATATAAATGGATGTGAAACATTTCTACCAGTTGGGAAAACTTTACAAAAATCTGCAGAATTGTTCTCCTATAATATTCCTTCATTTTTTTTTTGCCATTTCCCAAAACCAGTGTATTAATATCAGACTGAAGTATCCATCCAGGGAGAAAGGGAATAAGGGAATATCCCTTTGTTTCTATCACAGTGAGGGTAAAAAGTGATGATATTAAATTAAAATAAGGAAGATGCAGGAGATTTGAGGCAAAAAAACCCCTTCAACACAAAGAACAAGCAAACAAAAAGTAAATAACCAAACCCTCAAAGAAAACATCTCCAAGAAAAGACATATTTTTTACTTTTAATTTTTTTTTTTTTCAGCTGAATTATGAAGACAAAGTCAGAGTCTCCTTCCCCAGATTTTTTAAGACCAGATTGCACAAACTTCTCTCAGAATGAGGCTGAGTTGGTTTTATTTTGGAGAAAAGCCAGAGTGGCATTTTTGTCACGCATTTGAATGCAGCGACTTGGATGTGAGGATCCCAAATCACATCTCAAACTATGACAAAACCTCTTCTGTGCGTCAGAGCACACCACACACTCCTGACCTGAGCTCTGTTGTCTGTCAAAGTCTGTTCTTTCCTCAAAATGCTTCACCTAAACCTAAAAATAATCATTAAACGAGTACTTGTCCTCCGTGTCTCTTGCTTCACGTAGATCAAACTCCTTTAATTAGTTTAGGGGAGATAGATCTTGGTGACATCAGAGGCAAAAAACCCCTCATCCCATCACCGTGTGGAGTTTGCCACTCCCATGGGATGCTGTGGATCCTTTGGATTGAATTGTTTGTCACAGAGGGGTGATGAACTCCCAGGGAAAGGTGGATGTGGGCTCAGGAGCCAATGTTTAGGGAATGATGATCTAAAGACTCGAGTGGTGTCAGGTTACAGCAGCAGTTTCAGCCTCCTGGAGGCTCCATGCTGGGATTTTGGGAGAATTTTGTCCTTTGGGATGACCAGAGCTGCTGGAAGCAGCAGCACCTTTATTTAGGGAGCAGAATTCCTTCGTTGGAGAGGAATGTCCTCAGCCTGAGCACATCCTACTCACCTGGAGCCACTCCCATGGGATCTGTGTCACATCTGCCAGCTCCAGATGTTCCCAGATGTTCCAGACATCCAGAGTGATCCCAAACAGCCTCTGGAGACCTGAGATTCGGCAGCACATCCGACCTTAAGTTTCCAATTAACGTGTCTGGGTTTGTTTTCTCAATCCATCACCGCTGTCTGCAGCACTCCGGGGGGATCAGCCCCTGGAGGCTCCAGGTTCTCTCCCAGCACAGGGACAGGAATGAGGACACAATCCCGTTCCCTAAACACAGACATCCCGTGCCATGGGGGATGTCTGGGAATCCACAGATGGCCGGCAGGACCAACTCAGGCCCCTTGGGAAGGCAAAATCCTCCTGCAGCAGCAGGTGGAGACCAGATGAGCTTGGAAGGACTGAAGCACCTAAAGCTGATCCCCTTTTTCATTTTACCTCCTTTTTCATTTAGGGAAATATGGGATTTCCCTGTATTCCATAAACCACAGGGTTTTGGGAAGTTTCCAGCAGGCCCTGAGCACTTTTCCTGCTGTTTTCCTGCAGTGTTGGACATGACCAGGACCTCCAGCCTCCAGATGCTCTGGGGCTCCCTCTCCGTGGTGTTCCTGTGCTGGAAGCTGGAGTGGAGCCACTGATTGGGAATTCTGCTCACCATCCTGGGCCTGGCACTGGTGGGATAGAGCATGGGCTGGCCAACATCATCACGGGTATCCCGGGAATGCTGGGACGCCCTAGGGATGGTGGAGTCACTCCTTGGGATAGCAGGAAAAGTCCCTGGGTTGGCAGGATAAGTCCTTGGGGTGATGGGGAAACTCCTTAGGATGACAGGGTCACTCCATGGAATAGGGGGGTCACTCCTTGGGATGGTGGGAAAACTCCAGGGGATGGTGGGAAAACTCCAGGGGATGGTGGGAATACTCCTTGGGATGGGGGGAATCACTCCATAGAATAGTAGGAAAAGTCCTTGGAATGGCTGGAAAACTCCTTGGGATAGCAGGACCACTCCATGGAATAGGGGGATTACCCCTGGAATGGTGGGAAAACTCCAGGGGATGATGAGGAAACCCCTTGGAATGGTTGGATCAGTCCATGTGGTGGCCTTTTAAGCCCATCCTGGTGCGGCTGAGCAGTTTCTCCCATCCCTGTGTCATTCCCCCTTTCCCATCCAAGCCGGAGCAGCCTGGGCACTCCAGTCTGGGTTCAGGCTGCTGCTGGTGATTCATGGCACTCACACCACACCCAGCACGCCAGAACATGGAATTTTGGGGGCTTTTCTGGAAATTTCACCCCTCACTCCACAGCCTCCTTCACCAGCCTGGCACCATTTGGAGAGGAGTTTGCTCCTGCACCAAAAACCCCCATGGACTGCCCAATAAAAATTCAAATACAGAGCAGGGAGAGACACTAAAATACACCTAAAATGCAAATACAGAGCAGGGAGAGACACTAAAATACACCTAAAATGCAGATACGGAGCAGGGAGAGGCACTAAAATAAAAAGCCTTCTGGTAGCATTTTCATTTTTTAACTTTTTTTCCTCCGTTGCAAAGCTAAAATTTATCCCTGTTTTTCATATCAAGCCTGTTTGGGGTTTTTTTATTTCTCTGTGTATTCCATCATGCAGCAGGTTATGTGCTTACAAGGAGTTCATGTTAAAAGGCCATAAAAATGAAAAATTGGAGTTGTCTTCGCAAAAAAAAAAAAAAAAAAAAAAAAAAAAAAAAAAAAAAAAAGAATATAAAGAATGATTTAGCAGAGGATAATTTGGCTTCTCCTTTGGGCCTGAGTCCTGCATTGATTTGTATTTCAATTTTTGCACAGGAGTTATGCAACTCCCTGGACGGTGCTTCGAGCTTAAAGGATGAGGTGGTGACAAATGCAGGCAATGACATGGGAGGAAAAAAAAAAGAATGGGTTTTGCTACGTGAGCCATCAGGTTTTCCTGAGAGCAATCCGTTTTGGGAAGGACTGACGCAGATAGGAATGGCCATCTCACACTCTGCCTCCTGTCCCCGTGGAAGTGTGGCCCACAGATTGCCCAGGAAAAGGAGGAGAAAGGAGAAATCCAAATTATTGCTGACGTCTCCTCCAAAAATGTGAGATGCCGGGGCTAATCGTGGCCAGATGTTGTAGTAGGGGATAAGGAGGGAAAATCTGTTTTATTCTCGCTGAAGGTAGCAAAATGTGGAAGGGTTTCACATCAGCTGCAGCTGAGTGGGAAAACCAAGGCTTCTTTTCCAGAAACTGTGGAATAATGAGAATGAACGCGTGGATTTTGGAAGTCCAGCCCTGCTAGAAAGAACTCAAGGCTCTTAACCTGAATAAATTAAATAAATATTAACCGAACTTTCCAGGAATCCTGAGATGAAAATTGACTCTTTTAGGCTGGAGGGTTCGAGTTTTTCTTCTTTTTTTTTTTTTTTCTTTTGAAGTTGGTAACATTTTTTTTCATGGAAATGAAGCTTGGTTTGCTTGTTTATTAAAAAAAAAAAAAAAAAACAACAACAACAACAACAAAAAAAAAAAAAAAAAAAAAAAACAAAAAAAAAAAACAAAAAAAAACAAACAAAAAAAACACCCCAACAATAACTTAATTGTCCTTAGGTAAGAGAAGGGTAATTATCAGCCAACACTTGGCAATATAAAATATCTGTGAATGATCTGGCTTTCAAACGGCTTGTTCCCTCCATCCTTCAGGTTTGATCCCATTACTTTTCCCTCAGACCCAGTTTTTAAGCTCCTTGTGGCACAAATATTGTTGTTTGAATCTTGTGTCTACGGCAGCTCAGAGAGAAATTGTCCTTATTTCTGTCCCTGATATAAAATATCATCACCACTCTGAGACAGACCCATCCAAACCCGAGGGATTTCCGTGACTGTTGACCAGTATCAGCCATTCAGGCTCCCAGATCCCTCCACCCAAGTAACATCACCCTGGTGGGGATATTTTTATGGCAGATTCCCAATCTCCCGTGGAGAATTCCCACTTGAGACGATCCAACACTCAGTCTCCAAGTTTTCAGCCAGCAGGTCATTTTATTCCTCCAGAACCACCGTCAGAAGAGGCTCATTCCTTAAACCCAGGTTTAATCTGGATTTAGCTCTGAGCACGTCCCAAATCCAGGCCTGGTTTATGTCCCAGCAGAGGTTGTCTGACTTACTTTAGTATTTAAAACTGATTTATACAAGTCTTGGGTTCGTGGAGTGAGACACCTGAATGTAATTCCAGGATTATCTGCTTCTGTCTGAGTGTCCACAGGAAGTTTTGCCACCGTTCATGGATGGATCCATTCCCCCAAAGACTTCAGCTGAACTTAAATCCCAGTTTTTAGAGCTCCAGGGTTAATGGCACAGGTCAAAGTGTAGGAGTGAAGCCTACCAAGGCTCAAGACCAAGGTTTGCAGAGACTAAGCCTAATCTGAGCTCCTCTCTGGGCAGAAGCAAAGTTTCACTTTAAACCAGCTTTATTCCAGTGCCCTTTCTACTCCTGCTGTGTTTTGATTATTGAGGGGAGGTTAATGAGGGTGAGAGAGATAAGAGTGACTCAAAAGACGTTTGAGATAAGGAAGTTCAGAAGGCCACAAACATCAAACTGATTTAGCACTCGATTCCAGCTTCACCTCACCCAGCTCTTGCAGCGTAATTCCCTTTCAACAGAGGGCCATAAAGCAATTGGGATTTATGATCCTTTGGCAAAGTCAAGGGATTGTTTCCATGAAGTCCTGCAGAAGGCCTGGCCAAAGAAACTTCTGGAGCCAATGTCCAGTGGCTTCCACGTTCCAGGGATGCTTTAAAGCCCAGTGGAGCTGGGAATTCCCCACAAGCCCCAAGACTAAGCTGTGGTCATGGCAAAACTATCCCAGAAATTTCAGGTGTCGCTCAGGAGTCGCAGGATGGATCCAAACCAGCTGAGGGATGGAATTCTCTGCTGGGCTCTGCTCTCCCACCAGCAGAGCTGCATCCAGGGATTCCAAAATCAGAGGGTTGTGGAGCTGCTGGAGCCAGTCCAGAGCAGGCCATGGAGATGTTCCAAGGGCTGGGAGAGCTGGGAATGTTCCGCTGGAGAGGAGAAGCTCCAGGGAGAGCTCAGAGCCCTGCCAGGGCCTGAAGGGGCTCCAGGAGAGCTGGAGAGGGTCTGGGGACAAGGGATGGAGGGACAGGACACAGGGAATGGCATCCCAGTGCCAGAGGGCAGGGAGGGATGGGAGATTGGGAAGGAATTGTTCCCTCTGAGTGTTCTGAGGCTCTGGAATGGATTCCCAAAGCAGCTGTGGCTGCCCCTGGATCCCTGGAAGTGTCCAAGGGCAGATTGGATGGGGCTTGGATCACCCTGGGACAGTGGAAGGTGTCTCTGCCCATGACAGGGGATGGGATGAGATGATCTCTGAGGTCAGAATCCAAAATTCCATGTATTCAGCAGAAGGGATTGATGCCCTGTTCATCCTGATGGTCCAAGGTGAGGAGAAGTTCTCCATTGTACTCTCAGAGATCCCCCCCAAATCCCCATAGAAGACTTTGAATTCTCCTCTTTTCTTGCTGAGTTTGACCCCTGTGATGGTAAAATCAGGCTGGTAACAGAGCAGACGAAGGGAAAACTGAGTGAGGGCTGCTGGTGCTGGGCCACGCATGGAAAAATGTTTGTGATGGACAAATCGGAGAAATCGTCATTCACATCTCGGGGTCTGTGACAAAGGTCATGCAAGTAGATAATAAAAGTCCTTTAAATGTGATGTTTCAGCTTCTGTGGGACAATTGATACCATAGGAAATATTTGCCTGGGTCTGTTCATGGAATCCCAGAATCATGGAATAGTTTGGATTGGAAGGGACCTTCAAGGTCATCTCATTCCATCCCCTGCCATGGGCAGGGACACCTTCCACTGTCCCAGGTTGCTCCAAGCCCCATCCAGCCTGGCCTTGGACACTTCCAGGGATCCAGGGGCAGCCACAAATATCTGGGTACCCTGTGCCAGGGCCCCTCTACCCTCACAGACAAAAATTCCTTCAATTTATCTAATTTAAACCTAGTCTATTTAAATTGATAGCAAATAATTTTTATTTATGAGGTTACATCCACTTCCCAAACCTCCAGCCCTCAAGAGTGAGAAAAAGGAGCTCTAAATTAATTTGTTGGAGCCTCAGGTTCTAAGCAGAAATCTGCCTAAATCTGCAGGAGTCCTGAGGAGACAGATCCATGAGTTATCTGGAACATTTCTCACTTCAATGGCTCATCCCTGTCCTGAAAACTTCCTCAGGGAAAGAAAAAAAAAAAAAAAAAAAAAAAAAAAAAAAAAAGTCACGTTTTTTCTCTCTGAATTTGTCATCAGAGTGGGGTTTATGGGGTGCTTTGGGCATTTCAGGGCCTTTTTTCCTTTCCAAAGCTTTTGTAAAAGATAGGAAAAAATAAACATCAAAGCCCCCTTCGGCCAGACATTTGCAGCGAGGTAAAAGTTCCCTCTCCTCCCTTATCGAGAAATTGATTAATTGTGACAAAAGGTGCGGCACAAACGATAAGCAGAACAAAGCTCGCTCAGCAGCTTGTCTGGTTTGGGTTTGTTTCACCCTCGGGAAGAGAAATCCGGGGCTGGAAGAGCTGAGGGAGAACCACGTTGTGGGGCTTTTCCAGGGAAGGTTTTTCCTGTCTCTGCTTCAACCTTTTCCTTCTGGATTCCATCCGTGGAAGAGAAGGATGGAAAGCAAACTCCAGGAGCTGTGAAGCTGTTTGGGAAGGCCATAAAATGTGCAACATTTTACAACAGGCCATTATTCCTTTATTTTTTTTTTTTTTTCCAAGCATTATCTCCACTCCAGGTTATTTTATGGCTTTTCTTTGTGCTTCTCATGAGGAAAGTTGGGCACTTGGATCAAGTCAGGGCATGTTAAAAGTCACTGTGGCACTTTGACCACCTCTTTTAAAGCCAGTGAATCACCTGGCTGCTGGTGGCATTCCCAGTTTTCCCTTAGAAAACAGGGAGGAATCCTTCTGCACGTTCCCCCTCGTGTCCTGGAAAAAAAAATAAATTCTAATTCTAAGACGATTCTGGTTCTAGAATTCTAATTCCAGAATTCTAATTCTAGCATTCTAAATTAGAATTCTAAATTCTAATTTTAAGATGCTCTCTCATGGGTTTTTTTATTCCTTATCCTTTTTTTATTCCCTTTCCCTTTTTTTATTCCTTTTCACTTTTTTTTTTTTTTTTTATTCCCTTTTAAAAGAATTTCTTTTAAAAGAAGTCCAGTGAATTTTTATCTGTTTTTCCTCGTTAATTTTAAACAGAGGCTGGGCTGGCTGACTCAAGGTTTAGGCCTCTCCACCTGGATTTATAAAAGCTGCTTCCTTAAAAGCTTTATAAAAGCTACTTAACCACTCAAAATTCCTACCCTAAACGTGAGAAATTAGGAAATACATGGAAAACAGGAGCAATCAGAGTGTGCTGCTTTCAGTTCCTGGAGGTTTTCCCAAATTTAGGAGCTGCAGAGGTCGCATAGATTTAAGATATTAGATTTTCATGTGCCAACCGGGCACATGAAAATCTAAAATCTTAAATCTATGGGACCATAAACCAGCCTTTGGTCCCTTGTTCCTACTGAAATTCAGGAAAACTTGGACTCAAATTGCAAAGAGAGGGGTGGAAATCTCACAATTTACAGCAAGGAAGGGACTTTCAAGAGCATTTTTATTCCATGGGATAAATATAATTAATATTAATTTATAATTAACAATGCGAAAACGGGTTTGAACAAAAAAAGTATTTTTTAAAAAAAAATAGAGAACGTCTAAAAAATTCCCCCAAACCCAAGCTAATAAAAACTCTAAATCTCACTGATGACTTTCATTTGGGACATTCTTGAGCGATGTGGTTGACATTTTCTTTTCGTGAGTCAATTTTTTTTCCCCCTTCCTACTCCTTGTTCACCTCTTGGCTCCGCGAGGCCGAAGAATTTGATGACAAAGTCACGGAGAAAACCATACATGGAAGAAATTGGGAATTGCAGCAGAATGATCCCATCCCTCTGAAATTTCCAGCTTCTGTCCAAGGTGACTGGTAAGTGGATAAAGTCTTGTCCTTTTGGAAAAAAGAAGTCAAGGGATAAACGCTCCAAGATATTTGAATGCCTCTTGAATTGCCATTCAGGCACTGGATAACTCTGAGGATTTTGGTACAGAAAAGAGTCAAATGAGCAGCTGAAAATCAAAATAAATAAAATATAAATTGGCCACTGTAATTCTGCTAAGATACAGAAAATGTAACCCCGTTTGTGAGTGATTTGGCGCCTCCATTTTATATTAATATTTATTTTAAAGAGCAGCTCAGTGGCTTTATTTTCAATTAAATATTTAATTCTAATATAACTGAGAACAGAATCCAGTTCTTAGAGGATGATGCCTGGGATCAATGAAAAGGATCACAAAAAATTGTTGGTGAGGATAAAAACTCCAAGGATTTTACTTTCCAAGCCCATTAATGTGCCCAGGGAGCATCAGATCGAGGTTCAGCTTCCACTCCATTCCCAAGTTTCTCTCCCAGGGAATTCCAAAATAACAACTGATTGAGGTTTTCCCTAATCCCTATGGATGTGCAAAAAATCTTTCACTAACAAAACAGATACTGTGCTAATTACTTCTAATTAGAGCCCAGTTTTGTCTCCCTATTCAGTCTACTCACTAATCGCTTCAAAATTCAAATGAAAAAGTTTCTGCTGTTACCCCCAAAGATGCACTTTTAAATCCGTTGTAAATTTATCTTTTCTCTTTAGATGCTTTTGTGAGGTTTTATTGAAAATTTGGGGGTTTTAGCTTAAATCTGATCCTTTTTCAGGTCACAACTACGATATAAATTCAGAAGTAATTTTAAGCATCTCTAGTTGAGATTTTTTTCTGCAGTAGCGCCTCAGTCCAGGGAATTGTAAATTCCCTCAAAATCCCAGAAAAACCAGACAACAGCTCATTTTTCCTTTGGAATATGAAGGCAATCCATCTTCGGCAAACCCTTAAACGCTTGAATTTCAGCTGCTCCTTTGCTTCTTTTAGATTTTTTTTTTTGCTGCGTGTGGCCACTTCCATATTTACAACCAGATTTACAAGGTGAAATGGAGGCCGTGGAATAAATGCTCTAAATTACTGCAAAGCTCTGTAAAATAAATAAAAAAAAAAAGGTCCCCCACAAAGCCATAAAAATGATGCATCTGCCTGGGATATTCCAGGGCCTTTTCCATCCAGGCAAAGGGAGCTTTTTGCCCAGCAATAATTCCTGCAAAACCTCGCTCGTAAATATGCACTAATCAGTGCTGAGAGTTGCTCAAGTGGATCATAATTTTCCAGCTGAACTTGCTTTTGTTGACACAATTTTAGTTCAGATCGCTGACACCGAGTTATTTCTAGGGATGCAAAGGGATTGCCTCCCAGGGAAAGATAATTCTTGGGATTAAAGCACTTGGGAGACAAAACTTACAGGTGAGCTGGCATCTGAATTCCTCTTGGTGCAGGCTCAGCAGATTTGGATGAAATTCCCTGGGAAGTGATAAGATAAATCAGGGGGAAAAAAAAGAAAAAAAAAGAAAATAAAATAAAAAAAAAAAAAAGGAATTTGCCTCATGCCAAACCTGTCTGGTGGATCCAGAGGAGGCAAAAAATAATTGAGGAAGAATAATTCCATAATTCCCAGGTGAAAGGAGGATACAGATAATTAATAACAGAGATACTGGCTTGATTAATAATTCTGCTTATCGTGCTCACAAAGCAAAAAAGCCAACCACAGTCATCCTTCCCAGTCTGGCATTAGGACTGAGAGTTCAGACGTGGAGGTCTAAAGACACCAAGAGGGAGTTTTATCTCCCCTAACTTTATCAGAATTTTATTATATTCCGTAGGATATTGGCCTGTAATTCACCTGTAATCACTAGACAGAGATAGGCTCCTGGAAGGAAAAAAGCAAGGAAGCATTGGAAAAGAATTCAGCAGAAGAAAAGCAACAGCAGAGGGGTTTTAAAAATCAGTTTAATTATTTTCTTTTCACGTATCAATGAACCATATTTTTACTGACAGGCAGAACAGGAATCTGTTGTGCCTTATACAGTCAAATCTGTTACTGGAAGCAATCTGGATGTGGAAAGATGGCCAAGAATATTAAAAACCCATTCTGGGATATATTTAAACCATTTAATTAAAAATCTTACAGGGAAAAAAAAAAAAAAAGGCAGGTGGAGCAGGCAAAAAACATTCTAAAATTAATTAAAATAAAATTATTTTCTCTTGAAAATTAGTGTCTGAGTCCAGAATTTTTGTTTCAATGGAATATACAATGGAATATACGGGATTTTGAACATAGAAAAGGACAGAACAGAATAGACCCCACCTCCCTGAGGAGCTCTCACAATTACAAATAGAGACGTATGTTGGTTTATTCAAAAGAAAATCAAATTTTAGAAGCGACCACAGGGTAAAAATCATCTCATTCCATGGGCAGAGACACCTTCCACTACCCCAGGTGGCTTCAGCCTGGCCTGGGACACTTCCAGGGATCCAGGGGCAGCCACAACTTCTCTGGGCACCCTGTGCCAGAGCCTGACATGGAGCTGGTGTCTTGGGAAGGCTGAGCTGGAACAGACTGGACAGAGCTGGAGAATAAAGGAGAGATTTATTAAAAGACCTTTAAGGATCCTCCTTGGGCAGGACAAGAGCCTGGCCAGGGCTACACCCAAGGTGGGCCCAAAATGGACACAAAATGGTCACAAAATGGACACAAAATGGACAAACGGTCACCAGGTCTCACACTTTGATCAGTTTGGGTCCATTTGCACCTTGGGGTTGAATTGTCCAGTTCCAGCTGCAGCTGATGCAGTCCCATCCTTCTTGTTCTCTCCCTTCAGCCACCGTTGTTGGTGCTTTGGGGCCTGAAAACTTGTCCCAGGTGTCCTTGGTGTGCAGCAGGACAAGGATTTGTTTTGTGTCCCTGCTGTGTGCAGAGAGCTGAGTGACACTGACTGTGAGCTCAGAGCTGCACCCCTGGGCACCACAGAACCTGGAATACATGGAAATAAAACTTCAGGCATCACTTCTTTTCCAAAATCCCATCTGAATCTGCTCTCTTCCACCTTAAAGCCATTCCCCTGTGTCCTGCCCCTCCAGGTCTCTGTAAATTCTCTCTCTCCATCTTTCCTGTAGGTTCCCTTCAGCTACTGGAAGGCTAAAATTAGGGGTGAAAGTGTCAGCTCCCTTGAATTATTGTGAAATATATGGAATTATTTTTTGGAGGCTTTTGCCTTTACCCGGAGCTCTTCTACTTGGATTAATTATGAATTAAAGACGTTCTTTAAGCTTTTGAGGCATGAATTAAGTGAGACAAATCCAGAGTGTACTTATGGCTTATCTTTTGGGGGACTTTTTTGTGCAATAAAGTGTCGGGTGTATTCCAGAGCCTTAAAAATTAAAATCCTGACCTAATTTAAAGAACATCATGGGGACCATGTGTGATTTTTTCCACACTTACTCTGAGTCTGAGATTTGCTGTGCCAAAGTGTGCCACAACAAACATGGACAGAGTGAAAAAGGGCCCATAAAATATGAATTCAAGCTGCTGTGACAGAAATCTAAATGTCAGGGAACAGGGATTATGGAAGTCAGGAAAAACCTGGATGAATCAACCCCCAAGGTGAAAGAATTCAGCCAGATTAATCAATGGAGTCCACAGAGACTGGAATGCTCAGATTATTCCTATAACATAAAACCAGATGTTAAAAAAAATGCAGGAACATTTATTGTGACTCAAAGAAAAGGTTAAAAATGAGCCACGAGGAAATTATGACATTTGTCTGTATTGCCAAACCTGGAAATTCTATTGCGAGCCTTAAAACTTCTCAGTATCTGGATTTTAAAGCTTTATATCTTGGTGATTCTATGGAACTTGTGATCCTTCCTGGATAATTTTGTGTTAAAAAAACCCAAAAAAAACAAAACAAAAAAAAACACCACAAAGGTCAACATTTCACAAAAGCGACGACCTAAAAAATAAAAAATCGAATGAGCATGTTGCTAAACTCATGTGGCCATCCATGAGGAAATTCTGGTATTTCAAAATGGGCTTTCATGTGGGAATAAAGCCAAATTCTGGAGACCTCTCACGGAATATGAAGTCTTGGTGGTGAAAACTGTCTTTCAGAAGTGGAAAATGTTTAATTTTGAGGCGATTTTATAGACAGGTACGACTTAACCCTCATTAGAAACAGCAGCTTGGAGCTTCTCTTGTAGGAGATATTCCCTTTAGATGTTGGTTTGCTTCATTCTCTTAATTTTTTTCATGAAATAGCTCTGAGTGTCTCCCAAAACACCAAGAGGGAATGTTTGGGACAGGCTGGTGTCACCAGAGCTGCAATCCCACAGCTCTGAGCCTGGCAGGTGACCCTGCTCCAAGAGATAAAAGGGAGAACAACTCCCATGTCATGGAATTGTAGAATTCCAGAATGGTTTGGGTTGGGAGGGACCTTGAAGCTCATCTTGTTCCGATGGGGATTGGCCACGGGCAGGGACATCTCCCACTGTCCCAGGGTGCTCCAAGTGTCCAGCCTGGCCTTGGACAATTCCAGGAATCCAGGGACAGCCACAGCTGCTCTGGAAATTCCATCCAGAGAATTTCCCAGCCAGGAATTCCCAATTCCCAATCTCCCATCCAGCCCTGCCCTCTGGCAGTAGGAAGCCATTCCCTGTGTCCTGTCCCTCCATCCCTTGTCCCCAGTCCCTCTCCAGCTCTCCTGGAGCCCCTTCAGGGGCTCTGAGTTCTCCCTGGAGCTTCTCCTCTCCAGGGGAACATTCCCAGCTCTCCCAGCCCTTGGAACATCTCCATGGCCTCCTCTGAACTCCAAGAGTTCCAGGTCCTTTTGATGTTGGACTCCAGACCTGGACAAGTCACTCCAGGTGGGATCTCCCAGGGGAGGAGCAGAGGGGGACAGTCACCTCCATGAACAGAGGTGACACCTCAGAAAGGCAAAGCAGCATCAAGTGTACTGCAGCTCCATTCAGACCAAACATAAAAACCAATTGGCCATTTTTTCCTGGAAATCTGAGGGTTCCTCACGGGTTTCAAGGAATACAGGACCATCACTGGCTGTAGGGATTGAGGAAACTTCTTTCTCCTGCCTGTAGACGGGGAAAATATGTCAACATTGTGATGTGAAAGACTCTTGTTTGGGCAACCCAGTGCTAGACAGCATTCCAGAAGGAATCCTACAACCATCACTGAGTTTTCAGACAATCCATCTGTTTCGGTACGGATTCAGTGTGGGCATTTCCATTTTTCTCCAGGATAAACCTCGCTCTGAACCCTGGTGACGGCTGCGAGTGGGAGATCTGAGTCACCCCTTGGCTCACTCCACTCTGAGGTCAGAAACAAAAGCAGGGCTGCCCTAGGAGCAGGTAATCTCTGACATATTGGGATGAAATCCATCCTCATAACTCTCAGTTCATGGGCTTGGAGAGTTCAATTCAAGTCCTTCAGCCTTTGGGATTTCACTGGAAAACAGGGATTGAGAGCCCAGGTCCTCTGGGGTTTTCTCTGCAGTAGGATTAATGAGCTGAACTATCTCATAGAGAGAGTGATGGGGAGTGACTTCAAAGGGAGAGAGGGGGGATTTAGAGGGAATTTGGGTGGGAGATTGGGAAGGAATTGTTCCCTTTGAGGGTGCTGAGGCCCTGGCACAGGATGCCCAGAGCAGCTGTGGTGCTCCTGGATCCCTGGCAGTGTCCAAGGCGAGGCTGGATGGGGCTTGGATCATCCTGGGATAGTGGAAGGTGTCCCTGCCCACGGCAGGGGGTTGGAATGGAATGATCTTGGAGGTCCCAACCCAAACCATTCCATGATTCCTTTTCATGAACTTCCTCATGACAAGCACCCAGCTCCCTCCAGCTACACCTGGAAGAATTTTTTCAAACCCTTCTGTGCATTCCCTGGGAAAATCAACGAGATCCTTGGGGAAAAAAAAAATCACTTTTCCAGGTTTTTTATCTGTGAGAGCAGATGGAGATGGGCTCCCTCTGGGTGCCCTGATGAAGCCTGGTTCTGTGTGTTCCCACCAGCAGGAAAGGACTTCGGGTAGGCTTTGGGAATGCACTCCCCAATAAATAAAATAAATAATCAAAATAAAATAAAATAAATAAAAGAAATTAAATAAAAGAAATTAAATAAAAATAAATAAATAAATAAATAAAATTAATAAAATCAATAAAATCAATAAAAATGTTATTTCCAGAGCCCCATCTGCTTCCCTTGCACAGCCTGACTCCAAACACCCAGGCACAGATGGCTGGCAAAGCTCAGACCAGCTGTGACCAACAGGGAGTTCTGGAAATCTGGTGTGATTTGGGGACATTTGGACCAAGAACTACTCAATCAAATCTCGTACACCTTAATCGAGGCTGTGAAAGTCAGCAGATGTAATCAGTGAGGACTTTTTTAGGAGATTTGTCTGATCTGAGTCAAAGCAGAGCCCAGCTCGGGAAGGAGCCGGAGCTGCTGCAGAGAGCCCCCAGGAGGCTCCAGGATGATCCCAGGGATGGAGGAAAGGCTGGGACAGCTGGGAATGTCCAGCTGGACAGGAGAAGCTTTGGGGTGAGCTCAGGGTGACCTTCCAGGACCTGGAGGAGCCACAGGAAAGACAAAGAGAGTGATAATTTTTAAGAAAAAGAGGGAAAGGACACAGAGGATGGCTTCCCACTGCCAGAGGGCAGGGATAGATGGAATATTGGGAAGGAATTGTTCCCTGAGAAGGTGGTGTGGCCCTGGAATGGATTTCCCAGAGAAGCTGTGGCTGCTCCTGGATCCCTGGAAGTGTCCAAGACCAGGCTGGACACTTGGATCACCCTGGGACAGTGGAAGGTGTCCCTGCTCATGGCAGAGGTGGAATGAGATGATCCTGAAGGTCCTTTCCAACTTTTCTGTGGTTCCCTGGTTCTGTGATTTTAGGTGAGATTTGATACCTCACAGACAGTTCATTTGGATGCCATTCCCAAATCCAGGGCAATGCAGTTCAGCACTTTAATTTACATTCCTGGGAGAAACTCCTGGCAGAGCAGCTCGCTGTCACAGGAACAGTGATCTGCAACCAGTAATTCACCCTGAGAGGAAAATGAGAATCTTAACCCATGGAATTTTCCACGGATCCATCTCCCTGTGCAGAGAAAAATACCAACATCACAAAATGGCACGTCAAGGCTTTCCAGCTAATTGGCAGCAGCTTGTTCAAATGTGGTTCAAACTGTCTTTTTTTTTTTTTTTTTTTTTTTTTTTTTTTTAGTGTCAATCACTTGTGGAATTGGCTTGGGAGCAAATTCCATTTATTCCCACTTTGTGTCATCCCTGGCATCTCAGGATTCCAGCCCCCTGTGCTGTGGTTTCCCACTCTCTCATCCCATCTATTTAATTTAATTTATCTAATAATCTATCTAATTTAAGAGTAGCCCTGCTTTAAGCCTTGATCCCTCAATCAAGTCCTCCCACATGCTTTGTTAATTAGGGATAGATTTGGGAATGTTACATAAAGGAAAAGTCATGCTTAAAAATCGCATTTAATTGATGTCTGAGGAAGGAAATTCCTCGGGGTGAGGCCTGTTTTATTCTGTGAGGGCACCACCATCATTACAAAGTCTGCAGCCTCACAGAACATCAACAGCAAAATATTTTTCTTCCATTCTTCTAGAAAAAAATTTCTTCCAGATCCTGGAAAGCACCACTCCAAAGGATTTATATCCATTAGCCAAGGATGTACAGCATGTTCTGTGCTGGGTGGTTTGGGGAGGGTTTTAAATTTCTCCTTTCAGTGGATCGATTTTTCTCAAAATTTGGTTCTGCAGCCCAACAAATCTCATTATTCAGAGGGTTTATCCCAAACCCACCCAGCCCATACTCCTCTGATCACATTCCTCTCGTTCACATTCCCATCTCTCCGTGCAGTTTGAAACCCTGGATGGGTTTCTTCAGCATCGGGGGTGCATTCCAAGATGTTTTCTGTCTACTGGAAATAGAGAAATTACTTGAATTCTGCCAATCAGTGAAATCTGGAGTAAATTTAGCCGTTCTTTGCCACAGAATATCCAATAGTACCAGGAGTCAGCAGACAGGTGGTAGCATTGTTGACTTTTTGCTTTAGGTTTTGGACCCTGCGGGAATTTTTTTTTTTTTTTTTTTTTTTTTTTTTGGGATAATTTTGCTCAAAACACCAAAGTCAGGTTGGTTCCAACCCCTGGAGGGATCTCCCTGTGAGCTGAGCTTGGCTTATTAGTTCATACCTTGTCCCAGGGAGGGCTCAGCCTTTCATCTCAGCTGCTGCACTTCCTCATTAGAGGGGGATTAATAAAATCCCATCAGCCGATGGAGCCGCGCCGCCAGCCCTTGGGAGTGGGAATTCTTTCCCAAGGAAGAATTCCAGGATCTGACTCCGAGTCAGAAGACTCCTTCCTCGAGGAAAAAAAAATTCAGCAGAGCTGTGTGAAACTTGGCAGATCCAAATCCCCAGAGGTTGTGCAACGCTGAAACAAAAAAAGAACAAGAGGAAAAAACTGAAAAATTAAAAAATCGGTGTTTGAGTGTCTGGGTTTTCTCCCAGCTTCTGCCTTTGGGGAGCTCCCAGAAAAGGCTTTATTTGCTCTGAGCTGCACTTCCCAAACCACAGATATGGTTTTTAGAGGAAGGAACCTTCATTCCCAGAGCTCAGGGACTTTCCTGGGCAAACACCTTCGTGTTCTGCTGCTGCAGAATGGGAGATGATCATTCCTCCTCAATTATTTTGATGCAAAACAATTTCAAGCTTTAAGTATTAAGTCTTATTCTGAGTTGGATGGTGAGAAATCTGCATTTCTCAGCCATGGCACTGAAAGCTCACTGTTTTAAAGTTAAATAAGGAAATTTACATTGTGACCCAAAACCAGCGTGAATTTTGCTGCATTTTCATAGTCGATTTTAGCCAGATTTTAATTTGGTGACAATGCCTTTATCCAGGTCACCTCTTCCTTTGGGAAGACTGAGAAAAATTTAATGGAATTCTGAGCTGCTTCAAAAGGAAATCACTCATTGGAATTAGACTGGAAAAAATCCTTTCTGATATAACCAACACTGTGATCACACTGAACTTCCTATTTCTTTTGGAATCTGAAAAATCAGCAATCACTGAATGTGACCCAAACCTGGGATTGTTCCTACCATGTTTTACCCTTACCAGGAAAAGGAAAAAAAGAAAAAAAGAAGGAAGAAAACCAGGAATTTTGTAAGAGATTTTTTTAATGTGAGATATTATTAGGATAAAAGTAAAGCAGGCTCAAATTTGAAGGGTGTAAAGGCAGATTTATTAACACACAGGGATTAGGAAGGAGTAGTTTTATCACTTTCAGAAAGCCTCATGGGGGCTCCTTCAGCTTGGAGAGTTTTCCAAGGTTTTTCTGAGGCTCTTCTGGACCAGCAGAGGATGCCAAGGGCTGAGATCCTGGGATTTTTCCCAGCTCCTGCCTTGGGATGAGGTAACTCACCTCACTGAGAACAACACTGCCTTTTTTAGGTGGCCTCCAGCTCCCTTCGTGCCTCATGCTGAGTTTTACATCCCAGAAATTCGAGGTGGGAGCCTGACTCATTCCTCTGAGCTGGAACATGCCCCCGTGGGTGTCTGATGGTGAGGGAGCAGTGACCACCTCAGCCTGGGAGATCTCCTGGTCCCTCTGTGTCTGCACCACCCCTCACAGCTCTGCTTTTCCATGAATCCTCCTTTGACAGAGGCTCCTGTTCCTGCCTCCACTGCCCCAGGAGTGTCAGAGTCCTTCACCACTGTCACTCACCCAGCTGGGTGGCCCTGAGGTGATGTCCATTAAGCAATAGGCTCCAAAATTTTCCCTTCTTTTCCTGCCCCTCCTGCTGCTCTGGGCCCCTTCGCTGGCCCGAGCCCTCGCACATCAGTGTCTCTCTCCCCATATCTCTGGGCACAGCACCCACATCCTCCTCCCCTCTCATCTCACCCCATCTCTCTGCTGGCTGCAGTTAAAATCCAGCAGGCAGGAAAGGAGAGACTGTGGCTTGGAGCCTTTCCTTTCCTTTTCTTTCCTTTCCTTTTCTTTTCTTTCCTTTTCCTTTCCTTTCCTTTCCTTTCCTTTCCTTTCCTTTCCTTTCCTTTCCTTTCTTTTCCTTTCCTTTTTTCCTTTCCTTTCCTTTTCCTTTCCTTCCTTTCCTTTCCTTTCCTTTCCTTTCCTTTCCTTTCCTTTCCTTTCCTTTCCCTTCACTTCCTTTACTTTCCTTTTCTTTAATGTCGATTCTCTTCCTTTCCTTTCCTTTCCTTTCCTTTCCTTTTCCTTTCCTTGCCTTTCCTTTCCTTTCCTTTCCTTCCTTTCCTTTCCTTTCCTTCCTTTCCTTTCCTTTCCTTTCCTTCCTTTCCTTTCCTTTCCTTTCCTTTCCTTCCTTCCTTTCCTTTCCTTTCCTTTCCTTTCCTTTCCTTTCCTTTCCTTTCCTTTCCTTTCCTTTCCTTTCCTTTCCTTTCCTTTCCTTTCCTTTCCTTTCCTTCCTTTCCTTTCCTTTCCTTTCCTTTCCTTTCCTTTCCTTCCTTTTCCTTTTCCTTTTCCTTTTCCTTTTCCTTTTCCTTCCCCTTCCCCTTCCCCTTCCTCTTCCCCTTCCCCTTCCCCTTCCCCTTCCCCTTCCCCTTCCCTTTTCCCACTGCCTGGATCCCCCTGGCCAGGGCTGGAAAACAACAACCTCCCAGGCTGATGATCTGCTCAGCCAAAGGAAAAAGACACAAAAATCAGCAGCGCCTCTGGAAGATCTCCTGGAGTGTTTTTTTACACTAATTTTTAGTAACACACTATTTCGTGTGGTGGTTTGAGCGTCGATTCGAATCATTTATTCTTTTTTCCTGCTGTGAGATCTGATCAGGAGAAAAGCAAAGCAGGCTCACACTGGAAGGATACAAAGATAGATTTATTAACACACACCAAAGAAGTAAAGAATGGGAATTAAAATGAAACCTTCAAAGCACTTTTTCCTGTTGGAGACTTTGAACAGGTCTCTGCTTTTTCCAAAACAGTTCTAAGGTCCTTGAAGGGAACTGTTTCCTCTTTAACTAAAACCCAAACTGTGCTAACCCATGACATCTCCTGAGAAAGGAGATCCCACACACAGCCACAGCTCACAGTGAGTTTGTTATCCCTGCCTGGATTCGTGATGTGGCCACTCCTGTGGCTCCTGACTGCCAAATTTGCCTCTGAAAGCGAAATTAATTCCTCGCTGCCGTGGTCGCTGTCTCAAACTGTGTCTTTGCTGATTAGGAGCCTCAAATCCTCTCATCAAGGCAGGAAATGGGACGGGTTTTGGGGAGAGGGGGGAAGGAGCAGGAAAACAAACCAGTGATGCAGCTTCTTGTGGGCTGGTGGGAAGTGGTTCCTTGGGCCGTAGACACAGCTCACACCTCAGGCGCTTTATCCAGGATTTACTGCTGAAAAAAATATCATGGAACCAAAGGATGGTTTGGGTTGGAAGGGACCTGAAAGATCATCTCATTCCAAACTTCCTGCCATGGGCAGGGATTCCTTCCTCTGTCCCAGGGTGATCCAAGCCCCATCTGCCCTGGCCTTGGGATCCAGGGGCAGCCTCAGCTTCTCTGGGAATTCCATTCCAGGGCCTCCCCACCCTCACAGAAAACAATTCCTTCCCAATATCCCATCTATCCCTGTCCTCTGGTAGTGGGAAGCCATTCCCTATGTCCTTTCCCTCATTTCCTTAAAAATTATCTCTATCTTTCCTGCAGCTCCTCCAGGTCCTGGAAGGTCACCCTGAGCTCATCCCAAAGCTTCTCCTGTCCAGCTGGACATTCCCAGCTGTCCCAGCTTTCCTCCCAGCAGAGCTGCTCCATCCCTGGGATCCCCTTGGTGGCCCTCATGAGTGACCCCCCTCCAGGTTCCCTTTTCCATCCATCAGGTGAAAATTCCACCCTGATGTTGACACGGAGCTTATTCCCCAGGTCATGAACTGAATTCATAATAAAAAGTGAGTTATTGGGGAATTCTTAACACGCTGCCTTGCCCCAGTCATTTTTCTCACCTTGTGCTGATCAAAAACTGCTCCAGAATTCCCCAAATTTCCCAGCTGTTTAGCAGGTGTCTGAGTTTATGGCATCACGGAAACATCCAACCTCCCCTCTCCCAGACTCTCCAAGACTCATTTAGAATAATATGAAAATAATTTAATCAGCTTCAACATGCCAGGAAAGCAATACCCTGTCCGAGGGTGAATTCCACCATTCCAGCTGTCAGGAGCCTCTGGATTTAAAATACAGTAAAAACTTTTACAACCAAACTCCAGAGCCAAATTCCTCCCATCATTAATTTTTTTTTTTCAAGGAAGCAACCAGTAGTGAAACCTGAGGCACGGATTTATTGGGAAAAGCATTAAAAAAAAAAAAGATAAGTGCATTAATAAATCTCCTTCATTTATTAGGTCAGGAATGTGATGGACGCAATTCCCCAGAGAACCTGAAATTAAGAATTTGAATTAAAATTTCTGTGTCCTGGGGCTTTGGGACATCTCCTTTCCCAGCCCATATTCCCTGAGTCTGAACACCTGCAAGTTGCTCCCTGGAAAGCTGAGGTGGTGGCCAGTGCTCCTTCTGGTAGGAAAGGAGTTGTGAAATTCAGAAAAAAAAAATGGTTCTGGAGGACTTTTCTTGAAGTCATGGCAATTTTGGGGACAGGTTATGATAGCAATGACAAGGACCTCTGCTGTTCCATGAGTAACACCTGGAAGATATTTGGAATTTTAGGACAATTAAAGACGATTAAATTAGGGACAATTAAATGGGAAAAGATGGAGAAAGTAAAAAAAAAAAAAAAATTAAACGGGGAAAAAACCCTTATTAATTTCTCTAAGTGTTGTGTTTATTTAACTCATCTACAGGCTCATGTTTGGGGAATCCTGAAGTGCAATTCCCTCATGGGCTGAGTTTTAGCTGGAATTCTGATCATTCCTCTTGTTTTCCTCTAACTCTGATTGGTTGGTTCACCTCTTGTTCCAGAAATGTGGTGGCCAACACTGAATTCACTGAAGCCTTCACCCCAGCCCTTGTTTTATCCCAAATAAAACCTTATTTAACCTGTGCACAGCAAGGTTTGAGAGGATTTTTTTATAATCTCTATGACTCTGCATTCTTTAAAAACAATCTCATTTTCAATAGTTTGATTATATTTATTTATATATGTCACTACAAGCATTTTATTTGTGTTTTATTTCGTCAGAAAAAGACATTTAGGGGTTTCTTTTTTGGGGCAGTTTCAGTCTCTAAAATGTCTTGGAAATAATCCAACATCTCCACGTCCTCCAAAATGATCCCATTCTCAAGTGATGACTCTGAACATCGTGAGACGTGACCCTGACGAGCAAATCAATTAACTGTGTAATTATGAAACTGGAAAACTCATGGAAAACTGGGACTGAAGTGCCTGTGGATGGGAAACCCTGTGTTTGTGGAAGGAGATCCTCACTTCTGTTCAGAATCCATGAGAGGAAAACTTCCCCATTCATGGATAATGTGGAATTAGTGTGGATGTGAGGAAGAGGAGGGGAATAAACCCATGAAGAGGGGAAATAATAAATATTAACCACATTAAATATTGAAATCCATTTCACTCTTTTCCACTGAGGTAGGATTTTTTCCTACTTTATTATTTTATTTAGCTTCCAGCACACCTCACAATGACTTGCTGGTGATTCTCTCACAAAGGAAAAAAAATCAAACAAAATCAACTTCCAGTCAAGAAGGCTGAGATTTTTTTTTTTTTTTCCCAGTCCAAACATGAGAAATCCAAATTTTCACGTGTTGGGACTTGAATTTTGGAATTCTGATGGACAGAAGGGTTGATGGGCCAAATCATCTCCCACACATCCCTGAAATCCTTAATTTTCAGTGTCCTAATGAAGTATGGAGCTCTCCCAACTGTAAAATCAAGGGAAACTTCTTCAAATAAACAAATAATCTGGGATTAATCTGTTTTAGAGGGAAGTCTATCTTCTCACAAGATATAATACAAGACATCTGAGATGAAGCACCTCTGGATGTGCTTTTTTCTCCCCAGGGCAAATGGGTAGCTCAGAGAAAGAAATTATTTCCTAGGGCAGATAAAGTCGGAAGAAGATTAATTAGGTAAAAATGCTCAAACCTTTGCCAAAGCAGGAACTCCGAGCTCAGCCTGGAGGCCAAAATAATTGGATATTTTCACATTAATCTCAATCTATTTATCGGCTTCACATTAGTAAAATCAGGATAATGTTCCCATCTTAGAGGGATTTTCCCAGAGATGATTAACGCTGGAAAAGCATTCGGGAATGCCAAAAACAAAAAGCCCAGGAGGAAAAGGACTGTTCTGTCTTTAGAACGGAGAGAGAAAATACTCCTGGAAGCAACTTTTGCACAATAACCTCCAATTTTATTGGGAATTCTGCTGCTATCTGGGTACGGCTCTCACCATTGGAGGCTCCCATTTAAATACAGGAGGCTACTGGATCATTAAGCAGAAAGATAATGAGCAATAAAGGGGAGAAAGGTAAGGTTTCATCAGCTGTTTTTATTCTGGCTTATCTTAATTACTGAGAAATTCACTTTGCACCTGGAAGTCCGTTGGGGTTTTATCACCCAAATTTGTGTGCGTGTGCTGGGCTCTGTGTGCAATGTGGAAAAAAAACATAAAGTAGACAAGAATAGAGAGCAAAAAATGCTCTGAATTCTTTCACCTTTTTTTTTTTTTTTTTTTTCTTCTTTCTCAGGAATGAATTCCTAAATGTGCCGCCTTTTCCAAAATGAGGACAACAAAGCAAAAATAAAAGTAAAGTCAACTGTGGTTGGGCACCTCCAAAAGAATGAATTTAAATAGTGCAAGTAAAGGTGGTTTGAGGTGTTTTAAAGTTCTCAGTTGCTTCTGAAAACGCTTTTCATTGTCGGGGTGAAGATCTGTGGTTCTGAATATCTCATTTCATATAAATATAATAACATATATTGTTATAATACTATATAAATATATAGTATGTATTGTGTATTATATAATGTAATATTCATAATGTAACATATGATATATAATATAATATGAATATATAATTAAATATATTATATACATTATTGTATATGTGACACATCCATATTTTATAAATGTGTACGTTCAATATGTGCTTATATATTTATATGTATATAATATACATATTGTATATTATATAGAATGTTATATTGTATAGATATGTACTGTATAGAATATATGGATATATGATTATACATCCTGTATAATCAATATAGTTAATACTATTAAACATTAATGATATTAATATTAGCAATCATAATCCTATAAAATTTGTATCTATATTTCATAAATATGAGCAACTTTTATACTTATATATCTACATTTACTGCTAGCAAATTCAGGTTCATATGATATGATATATATGTTACATATATGACAATATATATACAATACATGTAAAATATATGCCTAATATGTGTACAGTATATGTAAAATGATCAGTAAAAGATATTTAGGGTTTTTTTGGGGGTAGCTTCAGTCTGTAAAATGTCTTGGAACTACTCCAGCAGTTCCATGTCCTCAGAAATAATCCCATTCCCAAGTGGTGGCTCTGAACACCGTGAGACGTGACTCGTATCATTAATATACATTCATATATGAGAATATGACATATACAGAACTCCTGGAATTCCCGAGCAAACGGGAATATCCCCCTCCCCAAATGCCAGGAACCAGGAGTGAGTAACAAACCAGGGGATCAAGTGGCCCTATTGCCATGGAAACCCCGCCAGCCCAAACATCGGGAGACCGCGATTCCGGGAATTCTCCCGCGCCAATACAATTATCGAGCCCTGATATCCCTCTCCTGCCTTCCCACCTCGGCTGAGGTAATACGGACTGGGGGGATTAATGGCAGCATCCATCAAAATTCGGGGCTGGGAGCAGCCTGGGTGGGAACGGGGCGATTTGAGTTTGTTTTTGTGCTGTTTCCAGGCTCGGCCCCGTATTTGTCTGGCATTGCCTGGATGTTGCCATAGTGACCTTTGATAAATCTGTGTTATGGATGCTGTGAAATATAAAGCCACGGCAGCGTCGCAGGGAGGGTAAGAAGTCCCGTGGAATCAAGCAGGGGGGCTGGGAGCTTCAAAGGAATTTTGGTCTGATTTAGTGCTCTCATCCGTTCTAATAAATGCTTTGCTGCTCTTAATTAAAAAAAAAAAAAATCCAAAACAAAAACTTGCGAGCCTGGAAATTCATTCCACCTTGGAGGAGTTTCTATGGGAAAATTCATATTGTCCAAACCAGTTGGCTGGATTCGATCAGCCTGTATAATTTATATTTATTTAATGGGGGTAAAATTCCACCTTTGCCTCACCATTACAGTCCTCTCTAAATATTTCTTAAATCAGGAAAGAAAATGAGAGGTTCAGGTCATTCCTCATCTTGAAAGGGAAAAACTTCACTTTTTTATGTGTGACCACCTAAAAATTGGAAGTTCAGTCGGAGCTGGGGTGGAATGAATATTAGAGAAAGGGTTTTCACAAGCTACTCAGGGAATGTTCACATTTCCAAGGCTGCCAGAATTCCAGGAGCATTTGGACACGCAGGGTGGAATTGTTGGGGTGGCTGTGCAGGGCCAGGAGAGGGACTTGATGATCCCTGTGGGTCTCTTTCAAATCAGGATATCCTGATTCCATGATTCCATGGACCACGAGCAGATTTAGGTACTTTGAGAGAGTTTACTCTGCTCCAAGTCTTTGACATTCAATCCAGGATACGACTAAACGTTTAAATTTTAAATGGCAACCCCCAACCAAGTGCATCTTATAGCTTTTGTTACCATCAGGAACAACACCCCATTTTATCCCCAAAAATTGAGGACACCCAACATTTCACAGCAGGACAAAGGCAGGACACAAGTGCAGCTCTTGGGAAACCTCTGGGCCTCTGTTCCAAAGAATTAAAAACCTGTGTTCACTCTGCTCCATTCTTTAAATTGAGCACTTTTCTGACGAGCTCCATTTATTCCTCCTGGGAGCACAGTTTATCCCAGCAATCATAAATCACCACCCAAAAATGGTGGTGGACACTCCACATGTCCTCACAGAGCTGCCAGCCAGAGCCCTGCTGATTAACTCAGCTCCAGCGCCGAGGGGAGAATTAATCTGCCTCGACTGCAGCCATTTCAGATGTAAGCCCCTGCTGTAAGCCAGGTTTCCTGCTTTTGTCAGGGAAAGGTCACTCAGGAGGGCACTCACCCCATCTATTTCGGGCAATTAGCTAAGGATGGATGAATCCCACTGAGGGGTCTGTGGCAACGGAGTAAATTTTGGGTGATGATCTTCCCGCCGAAGACCAGCAACAGTGTCATGTTCTCCTCATTATTTATATGATCAGGGAGGGCTCTGCAGCTTTGCTGTCCTCTGCCTGGCTCTGCTTCCTCATCCAGGATTCAGCTGGGATCAGTTCCCAGTGTTGTGTTTTGGGTTTGTTTGTTGGTTTGGTGTTTTTGGGGTTTGGTTTTTTGGGGGGTATTTTTGGGTTTAAGGGGGGTTTTTTTTTCTTTTTGGGGGGTTTTATTTGGGTGGGTTTTTTTTTGTTTTTTTGTGGTTTTTTTTTTTTTTTTTAGTGTTTGGGGGTTTTTAGGGGTTTTTTTTTGTTTTTGGGGGGTTTTTTGGGGGGTTTTTTGAGGGGAGGGTTTGGTGGTTTTGTTGGGGTTTTTTGTTTTCTTTTGTTTTGTATTTTTGGTTTGGTTTTGGTTTTGTTTTGGTTGTTAATATTATTTTTTTTTAATTATGGAATCACAGGATGCTTTGGGACTTCTAAATGTCACCAAGCCCAACCCTTCTGCCATAGACAAGGAAATTTTTTTGCCAGACCAAGTTGGTCAAAACCTGATCTTAGACACTTTCAGTGACGGGGCATCCAGAACTTTCATGGGCAACCTACTCCAGTGCCTCACCATCCTCATCATAAAAGAGAATTCCTCTTCTCCAAGTCTAATTTAAACCCAACCTCTCCCAGTTTATAACTTCTGACCTTTGTCCTGTCAATACAGAACTTGGAAAAAAAAAAATCTTTGGATCATGGAATGGTCCTGTTGGAGCAATTCCTTTCTGGATGCCAGAAAACCAGCTGAAAGCAGGAGTCACCTCATGCACCCCAAATGCACAGAGTCTTCCCCTGTAAATTACTTGTCCTCTGTCACAAATCAGGTTTTTCTGCCATGCTGGCAGCAAAATAAACTAACTACTGAGTACAAAGTAAACTGAGAACTGAGGATGGGATGGAAATGAACCCAAGAGTGGCTGGAAGAATTCAGAGGAAGAGTGAGCAAAGCCTGGAAATCCCAAACTGACATGGGAAACTAAGAAAATTCCCACTGTTTACCAAAAAGTCGAGATTAGGATGGGTCTGAGTCACTGGCCCTCGGGGCTTCCACAGCACAAGATTTTCTTTTGGTGGAGAGGTTTTTAGGATTTGGAAAATGTTGTTTGGCTTGAGAAAAGAGGCTCCAAGGAGAACTTAGAGCAGCACCTTCCAGGGCCTAAAGGGGCTCCAGGAGAGCTGTAGAGGGACAGGAAAAAGCTTTAAAATGAAAAAGAGGAGATTTAAGTGGGATATTGGGCAGGAATTGTTCCCTGTGATGGTGAGGAGCCCTGGAATGGATTTCCCAGAGAAGCTGTGGCTGTCCCTGGATCCCTGGAAGTGTCCAAGGCCAGGTTGCACACTGGGGCTTGGATCAACTTGGAATGGTGGAAGGTGTCCCAAGAAAAATTTTAAGGTCCCTTCCAACCCAAACCATTTATAATCCTACATCTTAATTCTGCCAGGTTGGAAAGAGGAACAACAACAACAACAACAAAACCCAATCCCCTCAAAATCCTAAGTTTTGTGTAGCAAAGATGCCAAGAAATGGAGATGAGCAGGAAGGGAAATAATGGATTTCCCAATGGAAGAGGGGTTTCAATGGATACCAAATTCCATGAAGGAGCCTCCAAGTGAAGCAGCAGACAGGAGAGAGGTGCAGCAAACCCTGGCTCGATTTGTCCCATTTTGTGCCAACAGAGCCGACCAAATCAAGGTGGTTTTTTGTGGTTCTTAACTATAGAACCACAGAATGATTTGGGAATTTCAAATACCCTCAAGCTCAACCCTTCTGCCATAGACAGGAACCTTTTTTTGCAAGACCAACTCGCTCGAAACCTGATCTTAGACACTTCCAGTGAGGGTTTTTTTATGCTTGTCTTTCTCTTTCCAACCTGTCCCACCAGGAGCGAGGAGCAAACTCCTGGTGTAGTCGCCAGCAGGACACTAGGTGGCCCACAAGCCACACACAGACTTGTCCCTCACACTCCCACTCCCACTCCCACCCCTGGGGAGCCGAGGTGGGACCCTGGGGAGAGGCTGGAGCACTCACCAGTGGGAGCCCCGCGTGGTACTGCCAGGGATATTGCCCGTTACACGATTTGTACATATTTAGGCTTAGCCACCCTAAGCTGATTGCAGGTACTTAAAATTGCTTTTGTGCCATGAACACTTAACGCTAAACCCCTTTTAATTTGCGCCGTGCTACTCAGAGAGACCATATCATTCTTCTGCTCCACGCAAATTCCCGATCTGGCAATCCTAGCCCTGCTCGGGGGCTTTTTTTTTTTTTTTTTCCTTTTTTCTTTTTTTTTTTTTTTCTTCATAATAATTAAAAAGAAGAATTTAATAAGGATTTGAGTTTCTTTATTGAGCTTTTATTGTCCGGTCTTGTAATTGAATCACTCTGCTGTGACAGAGAGACTGAGGCTGTTATTAGCAAATTCTATAAACAATGGGCTTGATCCCTTTATGAAAAAGCATTGTAGGGGGAATAGTTAATCTGGGCTCAAAAAACAACCAAAAAAAATGAAGCTCTGGGAAGGGAAAGGGGGGAAATACAATTGCAGATTCCAAATATTTAAAACTGTTTCTGTGCTTTCCCATTCCAGCCCCCTCCTCCCTCCACTTCCCTTCTCCCACCACCTGGCTGCTCAAATCCTTTTTTGTTCTTTGTGCCCCGAGTTCTCTGAGGCAGAACTCGCTTGCAACACGATCACCAGGGAGGGAATTTTGTCTCCAGAGCAAAGCCTCCTCTCTGAGAGGGCCACGTTGGTGCTGCTTTTCTGGGCAAACTGGGATTTTCGATGGCAAACCAGCAGAATGGAGGATCCCAAGGAGATCCCAAGGAGTGGGAAGTTGTGTTCATCAGATGTTTAATTTGGACATCTCCATTGAAATCAGCCATTCTGGTCCCCCTTGGTGGCCAGTAGAGTTCTGTCAAAAATTATGGTGGCAGTGGATGCACTTCATCCCATCCCAAAGTAGAAAATTGGACAAATCTGTGGATATTCCCTGATCGTGCCATGCTTGAGCATAATTTCCACGGGCTGTAAAAGATCCAAGACCTGCTCTTTAGTCAGTATGTTAGGGGTAGATATGCTTGAAACAAGAAGGGAATTTCTGCTGGCATCAAGTTTTCCAAATGGAGCCTTTTGTCCTTGGGCATCTCTTGGTTTATCTAAATAATAAGTGAGGATTTCTGTTGGAACAACAGCTCTGTGCTCTGATATTCCAGGGCATATTCAGGATATACAGGGAGTCAGGCAAATCCCTGGCTGTAAAGTTGACTTTGCCAACACTGGGAAAAGTCATTATTTCATTGTCTGAGTCCTCTGCTCAGCTCACAACTTCTCCAGGGCAAAGTCTGCCACTTACTTTGCTTTTCCACAGGTCACTCCAGGGCCTGGATCTTGTCTGTGGTCACGTAGGGTCCACTGAACAGCAGACATTAATGATAATAAACAATTGATCAGCTCTGTGGTGATAATGAGGTTAAAGAAGTGTTGATCAATACGTTATCATGGGAGTTCTAAATGTGAACTTTACCTCCCAGCCTGCAGAAATCAGTGGAGCTTTCCATGGCTTTCAGACCAACTCCCAATGACCTTGTTTAACCAAAACTGAGACAGGTTTTTTTTTGGTGGGTTTTTTTTTTTTTTTTTTTTTTTTTTTTTCTTGAGGCATCAAAGGTAAAGTCTGAGCATTCAGTTATGAGAGAAAGGAGATGATTGTGAGAATAATGAGCATAAAAAAAGAAAAAAGGCAGAAATACACAGATCTTGATGAAAGTGGAAAACAATCAATTATATTTTTGTATTAAATAGGAAGACTACCTGTGAGCAAGGCATGGGAGATGGAACATCATCAAATTTGGGAAAGGTGGAGGACTGGGTGAGGGTTAAGAAACTGGGAACAAAATGACAGCTGGTAAAAAAGGATTCATTCTAGGGACAGCACTGGAAAATCAGATTTGAGGGTTTTTTGATGAAGTGTGAATCATATTCCTATTTTATCTTGGTGCATCTCTTGTGATGTATCAAATACAAAGACAGGAGGGTCAAGGGGTATAAAAAGTCTCTGGTAGTGGTGGCAGAAGCAAGGGGAGGAAAAAGGAAGTGATTTTTATCAAATATTGACAAAACAAATAGCTTGGATCTAGCAATTTTAACTTTATGTGAGTTCAATTTCCACTACAGAACTCGGGTTGGTGGAAGAGATACACCACAAGGATGGGCAGTCACAAGTTGTACAAATGAATAAAAAAAAATCCTCAAAACTCAGCTGGATAAGGGCACAGTCTGTGTATGGAGAGCCTGGAAAGTGAATGGGAAAAATTCAATAAGAGTGGGAAGCAAATCTGTGAATGCAGCCCTGAAACAGGAATGAGAGGAAAACTTTACTGATAAAAGAGGTTTTTTTTCTCTGAATTACACTTGTATCTCAATGAGCTACTAAAGCCTGGATGGAGAGAAAAATTGGCATTTCCCACTAGGAGAAATGACCTGATTTGTGAGTTCCATCCCAAATTTTGAACCCTGATACGTAGGTTTGGCCAATATATAAATCCGAACACACGTGCCAGGCATTTTCCCTGTCTAATGTATAGAAAAAAGAATTAAGCCAATTACTTTAGTGAAGTGATGAAATTGAAAAGTTGATCTGGGGGTTTCTATGGTCACAGACCTGTTTATGGGTTTGGTGCTCCCCCAGCAGTTAAAGGGGAGCCTGGTGACCAGTAGGAAAGCAAGAGCTCATTCTCCACATTCCATCAGCTGCAGAATTCCACATTAAATGATGGCTTCAGTGCCCTGTGGTGAAGTCTGATACGAAGAAGAACAGGGGAAAAATTAATATATAAACACACACACTTGTACACACGTTTATGTGTGAAATATCTGTGTATCCACAGGTGTTTTGCACGATTAACCTGCCTGAATTCCTTTAGGAAATAACAAACGTTGATGAAGTGAAGCAAAAAAAATTTGAAAACCTTTGCACTGTTAAGGTTTGCTTCAGTCTGGATTTGGTGTTGGGGATTTTTGTTTTAAATTGAACTCCATGGATGGCCTTGCTGCAATTCTAATTTTCTGGAGTCAGCCTGGAAACCACAAAGTGGAATTCTTTCCAGGCACTGTGACTTCCAACACATAACCTAAATAACAATGCTGTTTTTACCTAATGGTCTAAACATCTTAAGCATTAAATGAGGGATAAATTTGCCGTGAGGTCAAGAGTTAAAAGCTCTGAAATAAAAGAGGGTTGAGAACGTGCCTGTGAAAAACAGCCGTAATATGATTTCCATACATCAATTTTCTTTTCAGATTACAATTCCACCAGCAGAAATTCCCTGGATTTACATTAGGGCCATTCCCAGTTTATCTTAAACCACAGACTAGAAAGGTTCTGGTGTGTTCATGTGCTCTGCCTTCACCTGGTTCTTCTGGCTGAGCATGGAAAACCAAATTGAACTTTTTTTTAGGCAGAATAGGCCAGGCAGAAACTGTCCCCTCAGTATCTATAATCCAAAAGTGTAAGGGAGTTTAAAAAAATGCTAATTAAGCTTCCACACATTGTCAAAAAGTCTGTAAAAGATGTAAAAGTGAGAAAAATTATAATTTTTTTTTTTTTTTTTTTTTTTTAGTGTAAGGAGGGCAGAAAGCTGCAAAGCTCTGGATGAAATCAAGAATCTCTAAAATTAAATAGAGACCTCGGAACACTTTGGTGAGAATACGGACATTGACACCTGCGTGGCTCAAATTAAAAGGTGGCATCACCTGGTTCATTAACATTTATGATATAAATGGATTCTTGCTCCCAGGAGTGGATTTTACTTTTCCCATGAGTTCAGCTCACACTAAAACTTTCTGCTAAGGATCACACCCTACAAACCTGTCTAAAATTAACTCCAGGGTCGTGTTTTTGGGGAGGTTTCAGATTTACCCTCAGTCTAATGTTTTAATCCAGATGGGAAGGGAAAAACACAGTTTTTTTAAGGATTTGAACAATTCTTATTTCATTTTCCGGCCCTGATTTTCTCTATCCTTGAGCCATTCCACATCAACCCTGAAGCCATTGCTGGATCCCAACACACCTTGACTGGAAATCTGTAATAAATGGGGGGTGTTACGATTATCCGGAGTGATCCTGGCTTGAACACCTCCACGCTTCCCTAATCTGAGCAATTTTCAGGTCGATCTGATTAGGTTTGGCACACAAAGACGGGGACAGGCTGAGTCAGAATTTGGCTGGGAGGTGAAAACTTTTTCCCCACCAGACCCAACCGCGGCCGCCCCGGGATGTGGCGCGGGTAATTCCGGAGGTGTTCTGCTTTTTTTCCAGCGCCTTTATTTTTTTTCCCCTCGAGTTCCCTGCTCTGGCCTGGAGACATCAGTGCTGAGGTCTCACATCTGGGAAGTCACTCAGTGCTGAGCAGCCCTGAAGCCCAGGCCGTGTGGTGGGAAGGAGGAATGAAGGATGGTTTCCAAAGGAGGTCAAAGGACCACAATCCATGCTCTCATCCGTTTTTCCACAGGACTGGCAGTGACAGTTCCTCTGCCTTCCCCTGCAATGCCTCAGCTGATCAAAGAAGGGAATATTGGGAGCAGAGCATTTATTGGAATAAAGCATTTATTGGAATAAAGGGAATATTGGAATAAAGGGTTTATTGGAATAAAGGGTTTTATCTCAGAGAAGCACATTCTCAATCCCACATGGACGATTTTGAAGCTCTTCCCTTCTTGTCTTCCTCAGTAAAGATTCCAGTGAACCTCCCACTGAGGTCTGACCAACTCTTCAGTGAGGAGCACTTCAAGAGTTCCACTGGCACTGGGAAGTCCAGCCCGATGCAATTCCAAGAGTGGAAGTGAGGAAAAATGAGAAAAAAGTTGTTTAGAGGAAAAAAAAATTTGAAATTTTTTCCAAAGATGCCCAAAAGTTTCGTCTCTTTGGCGGGGAGGACAAATCAATCTTTGTTGTTTACCGAATCTCAGCATATTCTGACACAAATGTTTCTGCTTCAGAACACAAAGGATTTCCTGTGATCCAAGAAAATGAAAGTTTGCCTCATGTGTTTTACATAAAATAATGAAACAAAAAAATTAATCCCTCTTGGGCACCTCCTCCAATATTCGGAATTCATTGTTGCTGCATTTTTAATTTATTTTAGAAGAACAAGGCATTTTTCAGAGGAAACAAGCCGTAGAAATATTTTCAAGCAGAAACTGGTGGTGAAAGCTCAGTAAAGAAGAGCCATGGAGACAAGAACCATGGGAGCTGGACTGATGGGAATTCACTGATGGAGAGAAAATCTCCAGAATTAAATAAGAACATGAAGTTCCTATGGTATGAAACAAAAAAAAAAATCCACAATTTTGGACAAGTTTTGCCTTCAATACCAAGTGTTCTCCTTGGTACACAAAACTTTTCTTACCCTTTCATGGGATTGTTGTTTGATGTAGGAATTTTCTCTTTCAAGATAGAAATAATGGAGAATAAAGAAGAACCTGGGAAAGTATCTGCTGGAGAGCACAAGGACAGGAAAAGGAAACGGAAAAATTCCTGAAGTAGTGTACAAAGTAAATTAAGATACAGGGGAAGCTTTATTAATCAAATGGGTTTTGGATAGTAACCATAGCCAAACATATCCTGAACCTCTTCTGTGGGGAAAAAAAAAAAAAGGATCAGCCAGAAAAGATCTGAATTTGAAAGCTTTGGGTGTTTTCTGCCTGATTTATAAACCTGGCATGGCTGATAAACATCTCCATGTTCCAGTGAGAAGATGTCATCTGTCGAAGGTTCACATATCTCAGGGAAATAATTTAAGCAGAAGATGCCTGGGATGAAAATCTGGGATCTGACCAACCACAGAAGAAGGTTTGGCATTTTTTAAATAATTTTCCTGAGGAAACAATAGGAGGATATCAACTCCAAAGAAATTGGAAGAAAAATCTTTTATTCGTGTTAAGAGCATTTCATCAATGCCATGGGATTTTCATCAATCCAGAGGTCCTGGAAAAGCACATCTCCAAAAGATGTTTCCTTTTAGTTACATTAGATACCTAATGGAATTTGGGAAGAATTGTCTTCCAGAGGTGTTTATTTCTCCATGGACTATTAAAAAAAAAAAAAAAAAAAAAAAAAAAAAAAAAAAAGGAGAAGAAGAAATGTCCATTGGTTTCTTAATAAAGTTGCTAAATATTTTATTTTCAACTTCAATAGCAAAAGTTAAGAAATTTACTCACTTGCCTTTCCTCAAACCCAACTTTGTTTTCCTAAGAAACATGAAATAAAGAAATAAAGTAGAAATTTTTGGTCAGCTTGACTGAGCACATCTACCAGCACATCTTCAGCCAAAATATTTTGTAATCTAGTTTAAAAAAGTTTCAATCACTGTTTTCTAAAAAAAAAAAAAAACAAAACGCTGTATTTTGAAACAAATGTACTCTGACAGGCACATTTAGGCCCAAACCACACAAAATTATAGGAAAAACCCATCATGGATGTCTTGGAACCTTTGGTAGCTCAACTGACAATAATTTTATTGGCTGTAGAGGTGCTTGGTTGGTTATCTCCAGGCCGTGCTAATCCTGGAGGTCAGAAAACAGCCACACTGTCCATGTCCAGGTGACAACATCCACGAGTCAAGAAAAACACATTCTTGGGTTGAGGATGTAAGAGGAGAACATTCCAATCTTTCCCTGAGCCCCACGGCTCTTGTTGGGTTGAGAAGCCGAAGGACCAGAAGGAAAAGTTTGGAGACCAGAAGGTCTGTACTGGTTCTGTGGGATGTTCAGGGGAGCAGAGGGGAGAAGCCAAAACCACTCACCAGGAGTGGAGAGAGGCTCAGGTCCCTTCCCAGGTGGAATGCAGAAAACTCTGGGAGCTGTGCTAATTGAGACAGGGAAGAGGAACAGCAGAGATGGAATGGGGAGAGTGAAAACTCCAGCAGCACCACGGAAAAAAATCTAATCTGGGATATCTGAGGAGGCAATATTTTACCTTCAACTCCCCTTTGCATTGTCACAACAGAACCAGGACATAATTCCCTAAGTGGCTGGAGCTCCCTGAGTGTCTAGGGAATCCCTGCTCATTGGAACAGAGTAGGTTTAATCTGAGTGGCACCAAAGAGCCACGACCTTTGAATTTGCCTTGGCAGAGCCAGGAGGGCTATCAGCATTCTGGGAAATCAGCTTGAATCCAATTGCAGCCCTAATCTATAAAACCCGTGCCTGACCCGTTTTATTGCCCTGAGCTCAGCACCAGTCCGGGGCTCCAGGGGAAAATGCGTTGGAGCTCTCACGTAGCCCGAGGAGGCATCTGGTTCAGCAGATTTCCTCCATCATCTCGGGGATGAATTCCGTCATAAAGAGCCTGGGAAGAAATTAGATTGGAATTAAGGCGGATTGCCACCTAACCCGATCCATCCAAGGGTTGGATGTCTGCTCAAAACCGACCATCTGCAAGTCTCCAGACAATGGAAAGACTGGAATGTCCAGAGGAAGATTCTTCCCACAGATTTTGGGTTTAGATTTATCCTTTTTAGCTTTTTCCACTGAATATGTGCGATGCAGAGATCTCTGTTGACTAAACATCTAGATTTTACATTTCTGTAGTTAGGTGAGATAATAAATCTATTTTAGGGCAACGCAAACCTCTTTTTTGTATGAAATGCTGAAAGTGGTTTTGGTCACGTTTTCAGGCGCTCCTGATCAAAAAGCACTTTATGTATAATTAAGACGAATAATCTTAATGAAGATGAATAATCTTATGTAATTGCGAGGGAATGGAGACTTCAGGTAAAATTCCACGTGCCACAACACAAACATTTAATGTATCCATGGTGATGACACTGCTGAGCAGAGCTCACCAAACGCTTCTGTTGCTGTGGGAAGGAGGGACACGCAGCTTCATGTGACTATGGAATCACGTTTCTGGATGCTGGATGCAATTAAATCCATCAGCTGTAAAGATCTCAGGCCCCATAACCACACGCTGACACATTTTCAACCGTCAGGTTTTTACCCAGCCTTTTCCCAAGAAATGACTAATTTTGAAAACGTTTTCATTTTTGCCCCAAGGTACCAGTGGTTTCCATTTGTGCTCATTCACTGGGGCTGGATGCAAACGCCTGTCCTCATTTTGTCACTGATTACTGCACAGACCTGGAGGGAAAGTCTGACCAGAATATGAGGGAAACCTTCTTTACTGGGAGGGTGACAGAGCACTGGGACAGGCTGGAACAGAGACGCTGTGGAGATTCCTCTGGAGAGTCAAAATACAACTGGACACAATCCCGTGGAACCTACTCCAGGTGAACTTGCTTTAGGATGAGGGTTGGCCTGGGTGTTCTCCAAAGGTCCCTTCCAATCCCAACCATTCTGGGATTGGGATTCTGGGGAAACAGCTTTAGTTTCTCTGGCATTGCTGAGATTCAGTCAACAATGGACAGGATACACTAAAGAATACATCAGAATTTTGGACATTCTCAAGATGAGCCCACATTCTCTGTAAAAACTTGGTTTGTGGGTTCATTTAGTCACTAACAAACATCTCCCTCCAGTTTCCTCTCAAATTTCTGTGATTAAGATAATATTCAACAATCCTTTGTCTCTCAGACACGGATTATCCATGAAAGAGGTGCCCCCCGGATCTCAGGTAAACGTGAGCATCATCCAAACACACATTCAGTCTTGATCTGAGTCAGTGGAGGCCACTCATTCCCTTTTGAGTTAAAAGGAATTTATTGGAACAGGGGACCCAGAAAAGCTGTGGCTGCCCCTGGATCCGTGGAATTTTCCAAGGCCAAGTTGGACAGGGCTTGGATCACCCTGGGATTGTGGAAGGTGTCTCTGCCCATGGCAGGGGGTGGCACTGGGTGATCTTTAAGGTCTCTTCCAACCCAAACCATTCCTGATTCCATAATGTGTGCTGGGTAGTGGTAATAAGTGAAGGATCCATCACCTCGTTATCATCTCAAGTCAGCTCAGGTAAAATATGAGACCAAACATTTTCTTCTTCCCAAATGAAATGGAGATTTTTGGCTGAATTCCTTTGTACAAAGGTGGGACCCTACTGCTCTTTGGAAAACCTCCCAATCTCTGCATTTAACTCTCTTTCCAAGTCCCTTTCAAAACTTCTAAGGAACACATATTTTAAGGTACTTTACAACATTTTCCAGCCCTGTGTGCCTTCCCCTTCCCACATGACACTCAGCATCTGCATGGGGGCAACTGGATGGAGCCTCTGAGGCAAGAATTGTCTTTCAGACCAAATGTACACACTTATTTGTGTCTCCAGTGTGGGGCTGGGTGGCTAAGCTGCCATCAAAGACAGTTCCTGGCTGGGGCAGATCTGCTCCAAGATTTCCTCTTACCAGCATCCTTCTCCATTGTCCATGTTCCCAGTCTAGCTCCTCTTCCTCCTTCATGCTGCCAAACCCTCAGAAAAGTCACCTATGCCCCATGACAGGCAATTTTCTCCCCGTGTTGAGGAGAGCACTGCAGACCTGTCAGCCCAAGGACTCGCTTCCAGGCTCTCTGTCCTTCCCACACCTCCCAAGCACCCATTCCCAGCATTGTTTCCTAATTGTGTGCAGATTTCTGACCAACAGCCCCCCTCTCTCCCGCTCCTCTTCCTCAACTCATAATTGATCAGACACTGAACAGCTGCTGGCTATTTTCTCTTCCCGAGAAACACACAGTAATTGTACGTATGGGCTCCAAATCCCCAAACATTTGGAAAGGAGAAGGGCTTGAACAGGAGCCAGTTCTTTTTTCAGTGCTGGTACCAGCAGCAGTGGCAGGCATTTAAATCAGATCAGGAGGGGCAGTGAGGGTGGGGTGCTCTGGGGTTGTCAGATTTGCTGAGATTCACTTGGAAAGGGAAGGAAAAGAAGGGGAAAAAAGATCAAGAGAGAAAAAAAGCTCTGAACCCAGCAATCAACAAACCAGGGCAGCTCACCCAGCTGGAGCCTGTGCCAGCTCCAGAGCACTGAGATTATTCCCTAAACCAAAGGGCATTGTTTGTGTCCGTGCTCAACCACATTTCCCAAAGTGTGCTCTGCTCCGTGCCAAATGGGCCAGCTTGATCCTGGTTTAACCTGGGGGTGATCCATTGGGAGCTTTGCCATCCTCAGCTCATGGCCTAACCCCTTTGGAGGAGGAGAGGTCTCTCACCAGTGTCAGAGGTGTTTCTCCTGCTCTCTTTTCTGAAAACACAGCAAAGTGAAGGCCAGCACCCTCCTCCTGAGGACATCTCAGCTTTGGGACAGGAGTTGAAGGGATGGATTCAAGGGACACTCATGTGACAAAGCAAACTGAGAATGCCAGATGCAGAGCAGTCAAGCCAAAAACAAAAACTGCAGCTCAGACACATTGTTGAGTTGTCTTATGAGGGTTTTAATTCATATGTGTGAAGCCACCTCCTCACTAGGCTGTTCCCCAAATTGACATTGAAATCTAAGGAAGAATCAGAGCTGCCACAGCAGTGGGACACTCCTCCATCCCTGCCATGGCAGGGACAATTTCCACTGCCCCAGGGTGCTCCAAGCCCCATCCAGGCTGACCTTGGACAATTCCAGGGACCCAGGGGCAGCCACAGCTTCTCTGGGCACTCTGTGCCAGGGCCTCACCATCCTCACAGAGAAGAATTTCTAATATTTAATCTAAATGTACTCTCTTTCAGTTTAAGGTCATTCCCCCTGTGTCCTGTCCCTCCATCCCTTGTCCCTCTACAGCTCTCCTGGAGCCCCTTTAGGTCTGGAAGATGCTCTCAGCTCTCCCTGGAGCCTTCTCCTCTCCAGGGGAACATTCCCAAATTTTCCCAGCCTGGCTCCAGGGGTGTTCCAGCCCTCAGACCATCCCTGTGGTCTGCCCTGGACTCATTCCAAAAAGTCAACTGTGTCATCTTCATTCGATCTGAAATGTGAGGGCGAGGCACAGTGAGACCAATATCTCATATTTCACACTCTTCACCAAGATGGGGAAAGCAGAGGAGGCTTTGATTTGATTTTTTGGGGGGTGGTGTAGAACCCCAGAATCAGCCAAAAATGCCACCCTTGAAACGCCTCAAGTGACAAGAAATGGCATAGGAGTGAGATGGGTCTTTGGGGCTCTGCAAAGCCCCTTTCCTCACCACTTTCCCTTTCCTGAAGTGGTGAGGACTAAAAACTGGAGTCCATCTGCCCTGAGGCTTCAGTCTCTTGAGAGCCCCTCCATGAAACACCTCAGACACTGACAATGTCTTCAGTCTGTCCTCATCTCTTCCTCCAGCACAGACTTGTGGGAAAATCTACTTTGCTTTTTCCCCCAAAAGGACCATAATCATTACTGAACTTTGATTTTTAGAAATAATTATTTGGCTCTATCACCGAGGAACAAAAAAATTGATCCTCCAACCATCCAAACCTTTCTTTGTAATTTTGTCATCTTTGTAAAATTTGAACTCCTAGGGAAAAAAACATAAATAAAAAAACCTACCAAAACAACAACAATAGCAACAACAAAAAAACAAAACAACAAAAAAAAAACCCAAAAAACCCCAAAACAAAACAAAAAAACCCAACAACAACAACAAAAACCCCAAAAAAACCAAAACCCAACAAAAAAACAACACCCAAAAAACCAAAACAGACTCTGATGTGAAAATTGACACCTGAATCGCTGTCATTTCGGTTCAAAAAAAGAGAAAAAACAATATTGTAATTCCAGGAATAGCTGCTAAAATCTGATAATTTTTTTTCTTCTTTTTTTTTTTTGCGTGGGCCCAGTAACCTTACACTGGACGTTTGTGGCAACTTCCTAGAGAAAGAGGAGAAAGCAAAGAAAATTCCTCCTGGACAAACAGCGCATGTAATACGACAATTGGCTCCGTTCCTGAGGGGTTCTCCATGCCAGCCATACAAAGAGGGAAACCTTAGAAGGGAGATGTGATTTCTGCCTTGGACTGAGCTTGCAGCACACTTAGACCTGGCTCAGGTGTAGCTGCCTCCCCAGGTAAAGCTCAGGAGCCCCGGAATGGCATAACTGGAGAAGGGGATTAAGGAATCAGCTCTGCTGGGAATACAGACCGTGCCCACACGGCAGCTTGGCTTTCCTCAGCCTCCAGAAAGTGCCCTCAGCTGCACAGCTGTGACCACACAGGAGTGTTTCTCTGTCACCTTGGGGCCAGTGTCAGAGTCGGGGTCCCTGAGGGAGTTTAAATCCAGTTTGGGACCAGTGCTGAGGGTTCCTCGTGGCTCCTGATGGGCTGAAAAGCAGCCAAGCCACAAACCCTGAGCAGGAGTCTTTCCTTGCAGCTCCGAGTCCGTGCGAAATGAAGGTTGACAGATGCACCCTGACATTTGATTTTGGACAGGGTTGTAATGTTGCGAATGCTGGGCTTCCCTCCCCCAGTCCTGGGCGTCTGAATAAATGAGCCAAATGAAAAAATGCTGACAAAAAGCACATTTTTACACCAGAGAGACACATTCCCCCCACTAAAACACTGCAACCTAATTTCTGCCTGCATGTCTGGGTTGGATTTTGAAAACACTTACCTCGTTTTTTACCATATTTAATCTCTTTGTTTCACTGAGCGGGCTCATCAGCAGTTTGTTAAGGAGTGATAACGATCAAGGAAAATTAAGATTTAAGGGAAGGCAATAATGGGATCTGCACCTTCACTCTGCAGAGGATTCATGGTTTTTCCCTCGTGTGTGTGTGTGGTGAACGATTCTTGCACTTGGAATCGGCCAGACAAAGCCATTTTTGCAAATTCAGCCCAAATGATCACCAGGAATAAAGAGAGAGGGATTACGGGAAAGGCAGCAGGAATTTTGGAAAGTCAAATCCAAAATTTAGGGTGACTTGAAAGACCTGCCACCTTGGGCTTTGGCAGTAAACAAGAGGAAGCTCCAGTGAAGACTTTGGAAAGAATTTTGAGCTCTTCTGAGCTGAAAGGCCAAACTGCAGCTGGAAAACGAGGCTGGAAAGTCTTGACTATCCTCCTCTGGGAATAAACCCCACCCAGAGGGAAGCAGGATGGAAAACACCAGATGTGGCTGATGTGAGAGGAATCCAGATTAGGTAAAGCTCTGCTGTGGCTGGCGTGGAATCTGGTCCAATGCAGAGGACAAGGTTTTTTAAACATCAGCTCTTCCCTTTAATTCTGGAGCTCTGTAAACCTTCCGTGGAGGATGGGAAAGATGAAATGGAGGGAGAGACTGGTACATTCTCAGCTCAAGAAGAAATTTATCTCATGCCATGTTAAAATCCTGTCATTTGTGCCCTCAGCTCCCTTTACATTCCCTTTATCTCCACCAGGTTTGTTTTTATTTTTTTGAGGATGAATCTGTTGCAGGATTCTGCTAAAAGACAAGATGAAGTCTGTGCTAGAGGCCTTTGGTGACTTCAGAGAGAGCCTGAAATGAAGATCTCAGGTCCTGGAATTATGGAATATCCTGGGTTGGAAGGGGCCCACCAGGATCATCAGGTCAGACAAATCCCACTTGTTTTTCAAAGTGTGCAAGAATCAGGTTGGTTGATTTTGAGGATGAAGTTGGATGGTTTTTTTGAAGTTGTTCTTTTTTGCTCCATCTGGGACTCCAAAGACTCTTCCTGCCCTTTTGCCACCACATTTGAATTCTCAGATCTCAACGAAAGGTGGAAATCAAGCTGCAGCCTTTGCCTCAGTGGAGAAACCAACAGGAAGATTCTCTCCTCTTCCAAACTGATGGATTTCATCCAGTTTCTAGATACTCAATAGCATCAGGTTTTGTGCTCCTCAATTAATCTTGGGTGTTATTGACATTTTAATTCAAAACAAGAGGAAAGAGATGATTGTTTATTTGCATATCTGACATTCAGGATTCCAATTCCATTGTCCAAAAACAGACTCAAAATGGATCTGGCTCTTAAACTCATCAGATCTTGTGTATAAACAGGGAGTTACAGCAACGCTGCAATCAAAAAAGTTCCATTAATTTCCCCAATTAATCTGATTGTCACAGATGAAGTGTTGTTTTACCATGATCCAATCCACCATCATCTGATTTCTCTGATCATTCCCTCCTTGTTCCATTCATTTGATGTTTCATTCAACAAAACACACGGGCAGGTTTCCCCTCTGCTGCACCCCAAGCTTCTGTCCCCCCCCAAAAAAAAAAAAAAAAATCCAAAGCAAATCTCGAAGCTAAACAAGGTTAAAAATAGGTTAAAAAACAGGGCCAGTCCTGAAGGGCATCAGCACATGTTTACATGGCTACAATGATTTTCCTTTCCATCCAGGCCACAGTTTCCAGCTCTGGCTTGTCAGGAGTTTCTTTAGGATAATTATCCCATCTCCACAGCCCCTGGCAGCTGGAGGCACTCTCGCCCTCCCAAATTGCACATTAATTTGGAAGCGGGGAGGACGTCACAGGGAAGCCGAGGCCAAGGGCAAATCCAAACACCTTGGATCCACCACTTCATCACGGAGCTGGCCCAGAAACCTCCCTGAACTTGCCAGAGAGGGATGAGGCCATGGAATGAGCTTCCCACAGATGGAGAATGTGGGAGTGAAGCCGCTTACGAAAGGACCTGTTGGAACCTTCCCCGGAGCACAGCAGTGCCACCAGGGCAGGTTGAGGAGGATTTGGGGAATATTTGTACTACAACTGCCAGGAATTCACTACTCTGGGGGTTTAGAAGAGAAATTCTTTTGGGGCACAGGTCCAAGCTGTGCCAGTGAGGGGCTTGAGGTTGGTTCTTCTGCATCCCGTGGGATTCTGTTGACCCCAGTTTCTGCATTAAAGGGGACGTGACTCATTTTCTCTCTTTGGTCACTTCGTTCTCCACTGCAGAAGAGTTTCCCACTGAAAATTTCATGGAGACTGGAACATTTCTGGAGGGAAAAAAAAAAAAATCTTCCTTTTTGGACACTTAAATGAAGTAAAACAAGAAATCTGATCAGTAGTTCTTGTTTAAATGTCCTCTACAGAAATATCAAAGTTAGCTTTAAATCCCATCATGTTTTGAGAGGATTCAAGTTTGTTCACTTGATAAATGGGAAGGAAAAAAATATTTTATTCTGAAAATAGGGTGTGAGGGGTTCTCCCTGATTTTTTTTGTACCAGCAGATCCTGAATGTGAATTGCCCTAGAACCTTAAAAACATTGCTTGATACTCATAACCTGCACAAGGTTTTCCTGTAGAGTCCACCTGTGCATCTCCAAGGAAGGGAGAGAAATATTTAAAATAAACTGACAAATAAGGGATGAGGATTGAGGTCACCTTGTAGTTTGAATTCCCAGACATGAGCCATTTGCAGCTTTGATTTGTGGCCCATAATTTGGTTTTCCCACTTCCACAGCCACAAAGCAGTGGCTGGTCTGCTCCAGAGGATGCTCCCAAAGTGCTCCCAATGCCTCTGGAATTGTGATGTGCTTTGTGAATAAATGACAACCATAATGTCCTTTTTTTTTCTGCTGGCCCTGGGCAACTTCCTCTGATGCCTGACAACTCTTTTCATAAAAAACTTTCCTAATTTCCAATCTAAACCACTCCTGGCCCAGCCTGAGGCTGTTCCCTCTCCTCCTGTCCCTGTTCCCTGGGAGCACAGCTCGACCCCCTCGGCTGTCCCCTCCTGTCAGGGGGTTGTGCAGAGCCACCAGGTCCCCCCTGAGCTCCTTTTCTCCAGGCTCAGCCCCTTTCTCAGCTCCTTTGGGAATTCTCCAGCCCCTTCCTTGGACATGCTCCAGCCCCTCAATGTCCTTCTGGTCATGAGAGGTCCCAAACTGACCCCAAGATTCGAGGTGTGACCTCAGCAGAGCCCAGCACTGGGGGATGATCCCTTCCCTACCCCTGCTAGCCACACTATTGCTGCTACAAGCCCGTTATCACTTCCCAGCACTTATCAGTGAATCCCTAAAGCTGAGGGGAGAGAGGAGGAGAAAGACCTTTAGTTCCCTTCCCTTTAAACATCATTTCCTACGCATGCGAGTAACACGAACGCTGCAATTACACAGCCAAGCAGGCTGAGGACAGAACAAGGAGAGGGGGGGAAAAAACACAGGAGGAAAGATTTACAGCTCTTCCAAAAGGAGGAATTGAAATATGTAAAAGAGGGTAAGAGCCAATTGCCAAAATACTGGAGGTTTTCTTTTCCTCCCACTGAGTGTTGTTTGGAAGGGGTGGGTGGGGAGGGGGAAGCGCTGGAATCTCAGGGGTTTTCATTTCACCCTGAAACTTTAGCACGAGAAATTTTAATTGTGGATCCTTGTGGACAGGACCTTGAAACCTTACCCAGCCAAAGCTTTCTGGTCCCGGAGCCTTCTTGGAACTGGTCGTGGGGCTCTCAGTCACTCGGGGTGCTTTATCCAAGTCCGTTCCCTCATTCCCAGTCTGCGGGATGCGGGATGGGTTCGGTGGTTAACTCTTTGTTAGGAATCACTTGGTCAGGGGTTTCACTTTCTTTCTGTTTCTTTCTCTTCTGCCTGTTTTTTGAGGATACCTCTGTGGGAGTTTGCTCTTTTCCCTGCCTTTGGAAAGCAGCAGGCCTTGAGCGCCGTTGGCACCCAATCAAGAAAACTCTGGAGGAGGAACGCGAACGCAGCCGCCCCGAGTAATTGATTGTGGCTACTGGTTGACTGCAGCAGGATTTGTGATAGTGTGAAACCCTATATCTTGGAGGGCCTCAAAATTATCAGGGTATTTAATCACGGGCCGGGCATGTCTGGGCTGTATTTACGTGTATCACCCATCGGAGGGTCACTTGGGCAAGGCGCTGAGATAATGGAAAAGAAAGAGGGCTTGGAAAATAAGGCAATAAATCCTTGTGCTGAGCTTTTAAATGTACAAAACTCCTCGGGAAGCACCAGTAGCCAACTAATGCACCTCCCCGTGATTAATCTGCGTTTTAGAGGAGGGATATTTTAGGTTCAGGTAGAAGTTGGAGGTGCCTCTGTGACATTGATACAGGCCAGATGAAAAGCTGGCTTAGTTGCGCTGAAAGGTGGGTCAGGAATCCACGGGAGAAATCCACATGAGCTCACGTTATTTGGAGATTTGGATTTCCCAAGCCCAAATATATTAGAAAAACAGTCCCTCCTGCAGAATTGTCCTGGTTCCAGATCCCCCAGAAAACCTGCTGAAAGCTTTCAGAAGCCTGAAATCAAAAGGTGTTTTAGTTAAACATTTAGCAAAACCTTGTTTGTGTTGTAAGGAGGTTTTTAAAACTATTCTTGAAGAAATACCCACATTTCCCAGGCCTCAATATAGATTATTTTTAATTCTTTTCTATATTTTCCCACAATTCTTCTTTCTGCTTTTTCAGGGGGGGTGGTGTATGTTTTTCTTTTTAATAAACGCAGTGATTAATTTCACTTCTCCAAACTATTTTTGTCACGAAGTTTCAATAAATCCAAATTTCAGGAAGCAAAACACCTTGATAACTACTTGGAGGAGGTTTTAATAGCGTTGCTAACAAGGTTATAAAAGTTTTACGGAGATGAATTTTTCCTGCCATCCCTCATCCACCTTCCTTCTGCCAATAGTTCCAAATACAAGTTGCAAAATCACCCAGGGATAAAAACATCAGGTCCAAAGACAAAAAGCAGATGGCACATTTCATTATTTGTTAATCCCATGTGTAGATTGGACATACGGGTTGGGATTCAACTGCCCTACTATTTTTATTTTCCCAGAAATCCAAGTTTGGATGATTCACCTCCACTGGTAGAGAGAACAGGTCAGGCTTAGATGAGTAAAAGAGGGGGAACTCCAAACTTTGGGTGTTTTAAGCATCTTCTGTTCCTCCATCCCCAAAACCCCAAAAAATTCAGCTTTACCTCTAAGGAACCACAGCCCAAAATTTAATTATACCCCATATTTAGGTCCACCAGTGCATGAAGAACTAAATTAAAAACTTACCCTTGATTGGGTCAAATGTTTTTAAGCACCCATGAAAAAAAAAAAAAGAACAACCAACCAACCAGCCAAAAAAACCACAAAAAAAACCCCAAACAAAAACCAAATAAACGAAAAAAAACCCCCAAAACCTCCCACCTTTGAAGTATTAAAATTTATTTCCCAGTGTTTCCTACTTGCACAGATATCTTCCCTGCCGACCTGGGAGTCTCATCTTGGCTCATCTGATGGCTGCAGTGTTGCTGCTCCTCTGAACAAATCCCTTGGAGAACTTGCTCCTGGACTGATAAACTGAATTTAGGAGCAGGGACTGATGCATTCAAGGGACTGGCTGGAGGAGATGATGCCAAAGAATAATTTTTCTAATGTGTCACCAAAAAAAAAGCAGAATTGGCTTCAATTCCCACCCCAGTCCTGAGGATTTGGAGCTGCAGTCCTACACCAGGCCTGGACAAAAGGTGTAGGAACAAATTAATTCTTTGTCCCTTCATTTTTGGGATAGAGCTGAGCAAGGAAAAGAAGGAAATGCAGGAAAAAAAATGAGGCAGAATCTTTAATGGAATGCTTTGAGAATTCACCTGAAAACCCACGATGAGCAGCTCATCAGTGTCAGCTCATCATGTTTGTTTCAAACTGACAAAAAAAAAAAAAATTGACTGGTTTAGGGCAGAGAAACATTCCAATCTCTGTCAGCCAAAGCTGGCACACCTGATTTCCCCCATTATTATCTGTCTTCCTATCTGTCTGCCTCCGATGTGCTGAATCATTCCTTTTTTTTTTTTCCACGGAAAGCAGCATTTTCTCCTTGAAACTTGCACTCTCTGTTGAGAAAAAAAAAAAAAAAAAAAAAAAGAGAGAGAGAAGTAAAATTAAAAAGTCATGGAAAATGTAGCCATAGTACTGGGAACTGCTGTGCCAGATTCCCACTTGGCCTGGATCTCTATACCTCTGCTGACCTCAATAATAATTTCACTTGAGGGCAAGCAAAGAACTTGGTGTTCAGTCACAGAGTGACTGCAGCTGATCTGCTGAATAAATCAGGGCACACCAACCAGTTGCTCCTTAAATTCCCAGTAGCCCACGGCCAATGGATCACTCCCATGCAGTGGTCCAGCAGTTTAATCGGAATCTTGCATTATTAATATTATTGTTGTTGGTGCCGTTATTTTTAAAGGGTTTGGCTTTTTTCCAGGGGTCTTTGCCAAGTTGCTCAATACCGTCACTGGCATCAAACCCAAGCTATAAAGTTCTTTCCCGATGTGAGCATGAGCCACAAATGTGGATTATTTCAGGGGAAAAAAAAAAAAAAAAAGTGAAAAACTTCTTTACAGACTCTTGGTTTGCAGCAGGCACAGCTTAGAATTTGTGCTGTCACTGAGAAGTCCACCAGCTTTAGTGATATCCCAAATTTCTGTCCCCAGACATGTCCATGACTTTGCTGAGCAGCTTTGCCTTCTCTCAGCCCTGCAGGTACCCAAGAACCTCTCAGCTCTTCCTTAATTGAAGTCAACAGAAAGTTTATCCTTATTTTCCACAGCCAGGTGCCATTTTCCAGAGAGAGGGGAAATAGCAGAGCACCTTCAAGGCCCTTCTTTCATGAAGGCACAGGAAAAGAGGTGGCATCACTCCCCGGCCTTGCCCGGCTTTTCCACGGCTCCTCTAATCCTTGGGATAGTGGTGCTGTGCAGACTGAGCTTGGAAACACTAATAAATATTCAGCTTGTCTGCTTTTTTGCTGAATAATGGAATATTTCATGTGCGCTTGGAGTCGGGAGCGGATTTGGGGCAGAGAGGGAGGCAGAGGGGGTGTGGGATTGAATTGCTTTCCCTGCTGGGACTGGGGTTTAGTTCTGTGGGGTTTTTTCGCTGTCACAGCTCTGAAAAGCAGAGCAAGGAGAAATGAGGAGTGGGGCAATCTGGGGGAAAGACAAGAAATATTTCTGCGCTGATGCTGATTAGCTGATAGGCAGAGGCAAGAGAGAGAAAGAGAGGGGAGCATGTTAACGAATCTCTATTTAAATCCCAACTTCCAAGTGAAAATGTGTTGGCTCCTCCTAAATCCCTGCCGAGATTTGGAGACGTGGAAGCCAGCAGACACCCTATGATCATCCCCCCCACCCCTGACCTTTCTTAACTCAGCCTCGAAACTTTACCCAGCGATTCCTGGAACGGGAGGAATTATCCCCACTATGTGCGTGCATTTCTAAGACGCAGCTTTAATAAACTGATGATGGGGATCAGATTCCCGGCGATGCCACGGGCTGGTTCCTGTGTTCCCCTGCAGGAATGCAACCGACGGGCTTGTGGTCGAGTTAAGGCACATTTATCCCTTTCTTCCTGCAGCTCCTCCTAATTCTGCCGCTGCTGACAGAGCTGCCTGCTGCTCGCAGGCATGGGGAGATTCATGTCCCCATGAATCACCCAGCTGGGCTCCAAAGATCTCCCAGATCTTCCCCTGAGCTGAGCAGGTCAAGGCTGACCAAATTTTTCTCTTGGTCAAAACTCAAGCTTCAGCACAGTGGGAATTCCAAGCTGCAGAACCCCTGGGACACCTCGGAAATGTGAGGGTTTGCATCCTGGAGTGATTTAAAGCCCCAGGTGATCTTGTCTTGTCATCCAAAGGAAGAGTAAGGCCCGTGGATATCCTGAAAGAGGATCCAGGGATGAAGGTGGGTCAAAAGGCACCACCCTCACCCCCTGTAGCAGTTTTACAGAAGATTTACTCTCTGTCTTGTCCATTCCACTCCTTGTGTCCTGAAAAGTTGGTTTTGTAATGACAGCCCCACTTTCCAAGAAATCTTCTTCAGCTGCCCCAGCGTGGCACCAAGCAGAAAACTAAAATTTGGACAGGAATAAATATAAATCTAAATTCTCTCCCATTATGGGAGAATTAAGTTATTTCAGCATGGTGAAACCCATTTCTCTTAATATACAAATTAGTCAAAAGCCAGTATCTTTACAAACGTGCAGCACATGACCTTGAAAATGAAACACATCCAGATTTCTGTTGGGAAATGGATCCTAAATGTCAGATTCATCTCATCTGACTTCATTACTCATCCCACCAAGGTTATTTTGATAGTCCACGGAGTGGGAGATGCATCCCTAAAGGGTGATTCCTCCTTTCTGGAGAAAATTTGGGGTTTTTTTCCCCAGAATAAAAATAAAGCCAAGAGTGACCAGCTAAGATTTAAAAGTCCCATTAGTTTTCAGCTAAGACTTGAAACTCTCAGCACAGGGAACATAAAATCATGGACCTGCATCATCCTGGACTCAGTGCTCATGCACAGCCTGGAAGTTACACTCATATCCCTGTCTGGGCTTTTCCACCTTAAATATGGGATCATTCCACTTTTTTCTCTCCTTATCTCAGTGTGTTGAGCTGTGGAACAGGAGGCTCAGCTCTCCTGAATGGGTAAAAAAACAAAACTGTAATTAGAGGGGTAAATTGTGGTTCTTTCACCTCTCTGGTGGAAATCCCTACCCTTCCTACTCACCAAATTCTCCCATTTTCTTTGCATAAAGACTCTTTTCCTGCCCTTTCTGCTGAGAGTCACTCTGACCATTAACCACAGAATCTGGATGGGACTTTTTAGCCTTAGCTGGTCACTCTTGGCTTTATTTTTATTCCGGGGGAAAAAAAAGCCCAGGCACCTCCAGAAAGGAGGAATCACCTTTTAGGGATGCATCTCCCACTCCATGGGTTAACAAGAAAACTTTGGTGGGATGAATAATGAAGTCAGATGAGATGAATTTGACATTTAGGGTCCATTTCCTGACAGAAATCCGAATGTGCTTCGTTTTCAGCATCACGTGCTGCACGTTTATAGAAATACTGGCTTTTGACCATTTTCTACCTTCAGAAAAATTAATTTCACCATGCTGGAATAACTTCTTAATTCTCCCAGAATGGGAGAAAACTTGGATTTATATTTCTTCCTGATTTACCACTTTTAACTGATTAATGAAGAATAATAATTTCTCATTCACTGATTTTGTTTCTTATCAATTATCAGTTTCTAGTCAGGACTGGAAGTTGCCAAACTCAGCTTTATTTAACATCAGGCTTGTCCTGTAAAAACTACTTTTCTCTAATTCAGGTTACAGAGAGAGAGAGAGAGAGAGAAAGGCACACAAAAAAAAATAATCCTAAACTTCTGATTAATTAGGAACCATTAACCTGAGTCTTCTCCATGTGCACCAATATTTGCTTTTTTCAATGGCATTGCTCCTGTGAGTGTTCTCCATGTGTGGCTACAACTGATAATTTTAATTTTTCTTTTAACTGCTATAATTTGCCTGGGGAAAGGAAATCTCTCAAGTGTGGAATTCCAGCTCTGTAAATCTCCTGAAGGAAGAGGGGGGAGGTTCTAGGTCCACCAAGGATATATTTGTGGATTCACAGTGGTACACAAAATACTGAGTTAGATTCCTTCAGGAGAAACTCCCAGGGAGCAGATCCTCAGCTGATGGGAACCAGAGGTTCTTCCAGCTGTTCCAAATCCCAGTTTACATAATCTGCTCCTACCAGATCACTGTAAGATTGACAGTTGATTTTATCACTGAATATTGACAGTGGATTTCATCACTGAATTTTGGCAGTTGAGAGAATAACACTGAATGATTTTATTTTAAATTATTTTATTACTGAATTTTATTTTATTTCAAATTATTTTATTAAATTTCTCTCCACAAAGAGAGGACAAAATCGAATAATTTTATTTTAAATACTGGATTGAATGCATTCAATTCAATTGAATATCAAATTCAACATGGTCAATTGAAATAATATGAATATTATCAAAATGTCTGTATTCCATGAAGCAAAATAATCCTGCTCAGAGCTGCACCCTTTTTACATGGATCATTATTATTATGGGATTGGATTGTTGGATTATTATTGGATTATTATTGGATTGTTATCTAGATCTCATCCTGAGCTTCAGGTTGCTCTGGAGAGGAAAAGGGGGAGAGCATTTTACCAGGGAGAGCAAAGAGCAGAAACTCAGATAATTCCAATCAGGAATTCCCAGGGGCTGAGGTGCTGTCAGCCTAGAGATGAATTATTGAGCTCATGGAGGTGAGATGGAAGAATAAATGTAATTTATCCATGGATCCACAACCTGCATGAGGCAGACCCCTCAGGACTGCCCATTCCCAGTTTACCCACACAACTTCCCACTGCAGGGATGTTTTTAGGACTCTCATCAGCCCATCACTCCCTTGGCCACCACCTCTTTTCCCCAAGACTCAGTGTTTTAGTCCTTCCAGCCCTCGCTTATTCCTTTGGAAAGGACAAACTCTCCTTGTCCAGGGTTCCTGCAGGTTTCAGCAGGCTGGAGGGCTGGGGGATTCCCTGGCAGGGTTTTTTGGGGCAGAGCCTACAGCTGATCCCTGAGCTCACCAGTGTCACAAAGAGCCCACAAACACAGAGAAGTCAGGCACAACCCTGTGTTAGGGGAGCTGGCCCCACGGCCATGCGAAGATCCTGGGTTTTCTTGGTTCTCCCAAGCCCTTTGGACCATGGGGATTATACATTGCACGAGGTATCAGATGCTGAAGTGACTTTTTGTTAAAAAAACCCCAAAAAATACAGGCACGGGGAAAACAAATCAAAACGACCTCTTCAGGAAAGGATCCTATAGGAGTGTTTTGAACAATAACAGAGCAGGAAACTTTGCCTTCTCAGGCATTTACCCAGCTCCTCTGCCTGCTGGCATTCCTCAAGTGCACTCGGACACACGCTGGGCCACCGAGGGCCGGGATCCGCTCAGATTTCACACACCGAGCAAGGTCAGCCCAGGGCAGAGGTTGGATGAGATTCCTCACAGAGAAACCCCCTCTGTCCATCAGAAACGGTGCAGTTCCATCCGTTGGCTGTGAATTTTGCTTCAGTCCATGGTTATTCCAGAGCTGGGAACAGCTGGAGTTGTCCTTCTGGATGGTGGGTCCCACCCACGTCCTCTTGACTTGGTACAGTTTGCACAAGGCTGGAATATTCACCCCAAATGGCTGAATATTCCATCAAAGCCCTGTCAAAGTTAATTTTAACTTGCATTCCATGCTCTGCAAGACTTCTGATAAATAAAATGCTGCACAAAGTATCCCTCCTACTGATCTCCCTTTTCCAGGGGAAGCCTTGCACGCTTTCCCTGCTCCGGTGCTGCCAAACTCAGCCCAGAATTTGCCCCAGGCAACACCCACGTGGATATTTCAGGAGTTAAACTGTGCTCGGTGGGATTCAAGTAGCAAAAATAGGGATGTTTATGGTGTGGAAATCTACCTGAGCTTGTAACTCTCAGCTCTGCTTGGAGTCAATAAAAGAGGTCTTTGGATGTAAGACACAAGATCTGGGGAATTCAGCCTTTAAAGTGAGGAAAATGGTGCTGTTCCATCAACTGGTTGAGAAAAACCGCTCAATAAATTCACTAAGGTTATTTCTGGGACTCTGCAGCATTTTTAGGAGCCCTGAAGTCAGTTTTAGCACATTCTCAAGCCCTCAGACTGCGGGTTGAAGAACACTTTAAACCATCAATCCTATTTCCCCCTGTCCTGTGCCATTGATTCTCTCCAAAGTCACCAAAAGCTCAGAATCTGGAAAGGAATGAACTCTTCATTTGGGATTTAGCAGGGAAAACTCAAACCACACAGGATCAGACCCACAAATAGCTGCAAACAGGACTCTCCACCTGCCCCCTCTGGCTCCCAGTGGCCTGAGGAGCCTCTCTGCAGAGGCTTGTTTTCATTCCAGGAACTGTCAGCAGCATCCTGGATTGCAAATTATTCCACACAGTCCCCTCTGGCACCCCAGGGGATTTGTCTTTGTCACACTGGGACCCTGCACTGCCAGGGAGAGCTCCCCAGTGCTCTCAGCCAGCTCCCTGCTTGTCCTCCAGGCTCTTTCTGGTCCTGTCTGTATCTCATTCTCTCCCTGCCCTCCATAAATGGCTTTTTTTTTTCTTTCTTTCTTTTTTTTTCCTAGGAATGCTTTTTTTCTGCTTTCAGGAGGGTTGTAATTCCCATTTCCTCTCCTTGGCCCAAAGGGGAGCATCCGATACAAGACAAACAAGCAGAGTTGTCTCCTGCTGCTCAGCTGCAATTTTTTTGTGAAGAACTGTCAATTATGGCACATCTATAGTTCCATTCCCCCTCCACCCTTTTATTTTTTTATTAAAAAGTTCATTTTCCAGCTGTCTTGTTGCCTTGCATGGATTTATTTAAAGGCTGCTGCCTTTAAATTTACCTTTAACAGTGCAAGGGAAAGAAGGGAACCTGTAGCTCCTAAGGGACAGGATTGCAGTCACCTTGGTCAGCCCAGACTGATACTGATCAGGATTTTAAGCTCCAGATCCATCATCTGGCTCAAGCCCAGAATTCTCAGGCTCTCCTTGGAAGAATCCAGGCTGAGAAGTTCAAAGTTTCATTGGAAAATTCAGGATTATGAAGACACCTTGAGCTGAACCACTCCCACGTGCTGTTGACAAACAAACATAAAATAAAGGCCTGAATTTTCCTTCATCCTCAGAGACAGCGAGGAACCCCACAAAAATGGGCACTACCAAACTCACAGGGACAGATCACCAGTGGCAATTTTGGCTGGAATTTCTGCGATGGGATTAGAGACAGTGAAATTCTGGTACCTGCAAATAAATACCTGTGGCAGCAGCAGCAGCAGCAGCAAGGGAGAGAAGCTGGTTGCTACAGCAGAGATGTGTGTTGTGCTAAACCCCACATCCCTGATAGGGAGTGCAGGGAAGGGCACGGAGCTGGGAAAGGGAGAGATGTGGGAAGCCAGATGAAAAGTTTTATTAGGTGATTATTAAACTCTTCTGCAGCGCCAAGCACGGCGCAAGGCTGCCAGCTCGTCTCGCTGCAAACCCAAAATTAAAATAATGAGAGGGGCCCTAATCATGGGCTGGGTGGTGGCTGGTTTTCTATCTGGGCTGGGTAAAAAAGCTGCACCTCCCTCATCAGTCCAAGAGGGAAACTTGGAAGTGGAGGAGAAGATTCTTGCAAGGGCGATGAGTCTGTGTCTGAGAAGGGAGCTGTGGTTCCTGGATAAATACAGACAACTAACCTGCCAATGAAAAGTCTGATAAGAACCCAAACCATCCATCAGTCAGGGCCACCAGAATCTGGCTCCTTTCCCAGGGAATGGAGGGAGATGGGACTCTCTCGACCACCTACTCATGGAGCAGAATCCTTCTGTCGTGACTGCTTCAGTGCACAGACGTGGGGACGGCGCCCAGGAGCTCTGCAGAGTAGGTGGTTGGAATGATTCATCCCTGTCACACCATCAGATCCCATCTGGAGCGTCTTCGTCCTCTTCATGCACTTTAACAGGTGAGATAAATGCAATCCACCCTTCAGGCATGAGATCCAGACGTCTCCCATGGAACGAGACAGGGATTTATGGAATTACAGAATGGTTTGGCTTGGAAAAAAGCTTAAAATTATCCAGTTCCAACACTGTGCCATGGGCAGAAACACCTCCCACTAGACCAGGTTCTTCCAAGTCCTGTCCAGGCTGGCTTTGAGCACTTCCAGACAGGATAGGTGTCAAGAGCATCAGTTGTAAACAGGAATTCCCGATGTTTGCATCCAGATCTAAGAGCCACCACAAGAAGCACGTGGATGTTGATCCAAAGAGATCCAGATCCTGCTTCAGCCAAGCATTTTATGTCACATTTTGAACCTAAATGTGGCTGCAGGGTCATATTGTTTGGCAGTGTCTTGTCAAAACGGTGTCCAAGATCAGACAAATGTGCTGTCACTCCTCAGTGACATCACCCTGGACACTGGTCCTGGGACATTTGGGGTGGATGCCCCCACCCACCCATCTGGAATCTCCTACAGAGCAGGCTGAGACCTTCTCCAGCACGGATCTCATCCCTCCAAAGGGCTGGAACAAATTTCCCTCCCTCTGACCCCACCAACCCTAGGATTGTGCACACTGAGACCAACCCAGTTTTAAATAAAACCAGCAACACAACCCTGCCTGCGTCGCATCTCTGGGGACATTTCTGCTGTTTCAACCAAATTCCTTCTCCGCTGCAGGAAGCTTTCTCCACACCAAGCTTCCATTTGCCTGAGCCTCCTGTTCATCCCATTACCCTGGCGGTGGTGGTGACCTTCTCACACCCTTGGACCAGGCCCAGGGACAGGAGGAGGTCACCATCACCTCACCGGGCTGGCAACACAAGCCACCCTCCCTTGACCTATGATGCTGTCCACCCATGTGAGCGCGAGGAGCGTTCTGTGGGATGTGTGAACTGGCTTTGGGATGCCGAGGCGGATTTCCATGCCTAGAACAGGCAGTGCTGGTAATTGTCCAGGAGATGAAAGGCAGCGAACACGCACGGCGCCGGGCGGAAAGGCAGAGCAGCTCTCGGGGAACTGCGTGGGGCTGACGTAATGCTCTGTGCCGTGATATTCCCAGCAGGAACGTCTGAGCCGGGGTCACGGGTTTGTAGGGAGCCATCTTGTGAACGTCATGGCAGCTCCGAGCCATCCAGCCTCCGTTTTTCCACTGCCTTTTCCACACTCTGTGTATGAATGTGTGAATCCGCGGGGTTTTGCCTGCGAGCACGGAATCAGCTTGCCTGGTGCCTCCTGAAATCCCTGCTTTGTCCTGGGCCCTTCCCAATAAACCCTTGGCTTGCTGTGAGGGGCTCTGCAAAGCTGTGCCTGTGAAATTCAGAGCTGGACGAGCTTGTGGGGTGGAAGGGGAAAGAGACCTCAGGGCTTCAGCACTTGCAAATCTCATGGTGAGCTCCTATCTACATGCCTGCTGCTGCCTCTCCTGAAATCCCCATTTTGTCCTTCCCAGTAAAAACCTTTGGCTCGCTGTGAGGGGCTCTGCAAAGCTGTGCCTGTGAAATTCAGGGTTGGAGGGGTTTGTGGGGTGGATGGGGAACCAGAACTCAGGGCTCCTCACAAATCCCATGGTGAGTTCCTATCTACATGCCTGATGCTGCCCCTCCTGAAATCCCCATTTTGTCCTTCCCAATAAAAACCCTTGGCTCACTGTGAGGGGCTCTGCAAAGCTGTGCCTGTGAAATTCAGAGCTGGACGAGCTTGTGGGGTGGAAGGGGAAAGAGACCTCAGGGCTTCAGCACTTGCAAATCCCATGGTGAGTTCCTATCTATGTGCCTGATGCTGCCCCTCCTGAAATCCCCATTTTGTCCTTCCCAGTAAAAACCCTTGGCTTGCTGTGAGGAGCTCTGCTAAGCTGTGCCTGTGAAATTTGGAGCTGGGTGAGTTTGTGGGGTGGAAGGGGAAAGAGACCTCAGGGCTCCAGCCCTCACAAATCCCCCGGCGAGTTCCTATCTACTCCCACTCCTGCTGGAACTCCATGGAAACGAGCTCAAACTGTGCAAATTGGCTGCAAAGTGTTTTTCTTGAGTCAGTAACACAATAACTTTTTTCTCTCTCCCCGCACCAAACATTCCCTTCACCCCCAAACAGCCCTCGCCAGCTCCCGATGTGATAAGCAATTAATTTGGTTAAGGCTTCTTTTTTTAGGAGCTGAAGCTGTGAGGAGTTTCTGGTCTTGGAGGAGATGTGAAATCTGCTCTTTCTCCATCCAGAGCGTTCGTGCAGAACTCCACCACCTCACCTCCTGGACACGGAGAGCCAAGGCAGCTGTCGGGCATGAAAAGCCTCTGGAACCTGCCATATCTTTTCTGCTCCAAAGGAATTTCTCCTCCTGATCCTTACAGCAGGGAAAGATTTGGATTCTCAGGTCGTTTAGACCCAAACCTACAAAACTCTTTTCTTTGGAGCTCTTCATTCTGCAGATGTTCTCACCGAGACTCAAAATAGCATTTTCAGCAGCAAAGGTGAAAAAGGGATTGTCAGAATGTGCTGGGAGGCAGAAATTTGAGGGCCATGGAGGTGCTCTGAGGGCTGGCCCACCTCAGCTGTGAAGACAGCACCGGGCTGGGAGAGCTGGGACTGCTCAGCCTGGAGAAGGGAAGGCTCCAGAGAGACCTTGGAGCCCCTTCCAGTGCTTAAAGGACCTCCAGGAGAGCTGGAGAGGGACTCTGGACATCCCTTTGGACAAAGGATGGAGCGACAGGACAAAGGGAATGGCTTCCCACTGCCAGAGGGCAGGGCTGGATGGGAGATTGGGAAGAGGGGTGGGATATGAGGGTGGTGAGGCCCTGGGATGGAATTCCCAGAGAAGCTGTGGCTGCCCCTGGATCCCTAGAAGTGTCCAAGGCCAGGTTGGACAGGGCTTGGAGCAGCCTGGGATAGTGGAAGGTGTCCCAGCCTGTGGCAGGGGTGAGACTGGATGAGCTTTAAGGTCCCTCCCAACCCAGACCAGGCTGGGATTCCAGGATTCTTTGAAAACAGGGCAAAAGTTCCTGATTTCCTTCCTGTTGCTCCTATTCCATGTCCTCCGTGCAGATATTGGAATTGTCTTTAACTCAGGTGGTCAGTCTTAAAATGATCCTCAAATTCCGTCGTAAATTTGGGACATGGGGAAGGGAAGGGAAGGGAAGGGAAGGGAAGGGAAGGGAAGGGAAGGGAAGGGAAGGGAAGGGAAGGGAAGGGAAGGGAAGGGAAGGGAAGGGAAGGGAAGGGAAGGGAAGGGAAGGGAAGGGAAGGGAAGGGAAGGGAAGGGAAGGGAAGGGAAGGGAAGGGAAGGGAAGGGAAGGGAAGGGAAGGGAAGGGAAGGGAAGGGAAGGGAAGGGAAGGGAAGGGAAGGGAAGGGACAATTTCAGCCGTAGCACTGAATAAACTAAAAAGTCACACAGGACATCAAGAAAGAGAGCAAACAAAAGTATCGGGGCAGGTCAGCAGCATCAATGGAGACATTATTTCCTCCACTATTCTGCCTCTAGGCAGAAAAACAAATCAAAAATTATGAAAGTCGTGTCAGCAGCAAAAAGTTGGCAGGAGCCAGTGCCTGCACGGAGTGGTGCTGGGCTGCACAAGAAAAGCTGCTTATCATGTGGAATCACTTACTAAGTCCTCAAATTTGACTCCCTCCCTCCCATTAGAGCAGCCTTTCCCTCAGCTGCAGGGGTGAAAGTCCCATGATGGTTTTTTTTTCTGCCCAACAGACTCCAAGATTATCCATTTTGGATGCAAAATGGGTGCATCAGAACCAGGGAGGTCCTGTCATGAGCAGACTCATTTATTTCTTCACTGGCAAATCCCAAAAAGCATCGGAATAAATGAGACAAAGGGAAACCAAGTGGTTTTGGGGGGGAAACCCCGAGCTGGGAATTCTTGTGTGGTGTTGGACAGGCCTTTAGCACTTGCCAGGAATCACTCTGACTGTGGCTCACTCCTCGGCACAGACATCAGAAATAAAGGCACTTCCACCTGTCTGGACAGCAAGATTTGAGCTCAGGTGAGTCCCCAGGCACTCTCCTGGATATAAAATTGACTTTTTTAGGAGAACAGCAGTTATTTGGTGGTGTTCAAGGACAGGACCCACTTTTTTCCCCTGGCCAGAGATCCCCCTCTGCTCTCCTGCTCCTTGCTCATTCCTCTCAGATACAGTAACTTTTACTTAGGGCTGGAAAATCCTTGTGAATCTTTTCCTCCCAAGCCTCAGCCGTCATTCATCAATAAATGTACCTTTACCTTTCCTCCTGGCCCTGTTACCCCCTCCTCATGGTGCTTTAATTTTGTTGTGCTCAGGGACAGCATCCATTTTTTCCCAACACCTGGGTTTTTTCCCCCTGTCCAGGAGTCTCCTTCTGCTCTCCTGCTCCTTGCTCATTCCTCTCAGATAAAGGAACTTTTACTTAAAGCTCAGATAAAGTAACTTTTGCTTAAAGCCCAGATAAAGTAACTTTTTCTCAATGCTGGAAAATCCTGCTGAACCTTTTCCTCCCAAGCCTCAGCCATCACCAACAAATGCACCTTTACCTTTCCTGCTGGCCCTGTCATCCCCTCCTCATGGTGCTTTAATTACTTGGTGCCTAAGAAGCATTTGGGACAGCGAGGTCTGCCACCCTTTAAGCTGCCTGCCCGACTCTTCATTTCACGAACAAGACACACACTTTAACTCCTTTAGCCAATGGCAGCCTGGTCACACAAGTATTATGTTTTTCCTCTCGCTGTCTCCTGTTTCACCACTGGAGGAATTAGACAGCCCAAGAACCCGGGAGGAATAATGGCTCTATTCATTTCCCCCTGGGACTAATTCTTACAGATGGCAAAGCGCTGCGATGGGGCAAATTAGCTTCTTATTTCATGGAGAGGCTTAAAGTTATAAGCTCATTTTGTTGTTGTTTACGGGGGTGGCTCACGGCAGGGCGGTGCAAGCCTGTACATTGCTGCTGGCAGGGAGAGAGGCAAATCCTTGAGCTCAGAGGGCAGGGAAGGGGATGCTTGGAGGGCCCTGTCACTGCTGAGCCCCAGCTGGGGCTGTGCTGGGCTCTGGAGCCCCGGGCAAAGCTCTCTCTGGCTGCCGGGGCTCCCAGTCAGGTGCTGAGACCAACAGGAGGCTTAGCAGGGCTGCAATCCAGGATCATAGCCCTGGCGCTTTGGGAAATGGGGATTTGCGAGTGCTTCTGGGGAGAGGGGGCAGGAGAACAAGGAGGGTTTGCACTGCTTGGAACGGGTTTGGGGCCGTGCTGCGGGTGAGAAATGAGGGGAGCCCTTATTTACCTGGAGAACAGATGGATCCAGGAATGTTTCCTTCCACAGTCGTTTTCCTCTCCAGACAGCAGCAGCCTCAGGATGATGGGAGATCCTTGGAAAAGGGAAGGGACATCTTTTTTCCCCTGTGGTCATCACCGTGTGGCTGGGATTACCCACTGAATTAGGTGGCACCACACCTTTCCCAGATGGCATTTCCAGACGGGAAATTCCAGACCCAGCCTTCCCGTACACGGCTCGTCTGATTTTCCAAACGGAAAATAGAACTGTGTGTCCCCAGCTTTGGGTGAATCAGCATCTCCCTGGAGATTCCAGCTGACACCAGGCACCAATCTGGTCACTTTTTAGGGGTTTCACAGTCAAAATCTCTTCTGATGAGTGAGAAGTAACAGAAGACGTTGGATGGGATTTCATTTGTTGGAAAAGCCCTTGCAAAAGTGTCTTAGAGAGAAATTGTCAGTGAAATGAGTAACTGTCATTCCTCAGTCATCATTCCCCATCCCTGGAAGTGTCCAAGGTCAGGCTGGATGGGATTTGGAGCAACCTGGGATGGTGGAAGGTGTCCCTGGGTGGAACCAGCTGGGTTTTAAGGTCCCTTCTGTTATGAGTTTCCACTTTAACTAAAAACACTTAGTTTTTAGTTAAAGTGGAAACAGTTCCCTGTCAGAACCTTAGAGCTGTTTCAGAAGGAACAACAGCCTATCAGAAACCATTTTTAGATACTGACATATTAGTTAATTACACCTTCCAACCCAAGCCCTAGAATTCCATGATCAATGATGTTATTGAGAGCTGTTTTCCTGCAGCTGCTGGTCTGGACGAAGGATTTATTTTCTGCAGTGTCTCAGGACAGCACAAAGGATGTGGAACTTCTCCATGGAGAAGCTTAAGGGCAGGTGAGCCCAGGGAATCCTCCCAGTGAGATGGTTCCAAATGCAAGACAGACTCCAACCTCAGATTCCCTGTCCTTTCTCGTGTTCATCCATCTTTATTGCCGTGACTTTGGGGGATGAATTTCACCCTGGATATTCCCTCTTGTGCTGACCCATTCCCTGACCATCATGAACGTGTTTCATTATAAATGGGGTGTCCTGCCCAGAGCTGCACATCTACACTGTAGATGATCTTCACCTCCCTTCCAGCATCCTCATGCCCTGGGAATCCTTTGTTGCCTTCCCACCACATTCCTGATGTCTTTCCTGTGCCCACCAGGCACCTCCAGCCACATCCCCAAGCTCCTGACATCCTCTTCCTTGCTGGCCTCTGAGACATTTCCAGCTCGGCATAAAAATGTGAACTTTTCTTTTCTGAAATAGTCCAAAATATTCAAGGAGAAAATCACCGTTTGCAATATGAAAATAACCTGAAATTGATTTTTTTGAGGGAAGAGGACACAATAAAAATATGTAGATTGAAGTAAAAAGCTCTCACGTAGATGAAAAAATAAGGCCTCTCATAATAATTTAAGGAATTATGTCAGCTTTTACAGCATAGAAAACAGTCCTCAAAATGGAAAGTCACGATGGCATGAAAATTGGTAATTCTGTTTTCTGACAAAGGTTAACCCAGAATGTTTCCATCCTACAAAATGCCACATTTGCATATGCTCAGACACTCACATATGTTTGCAAAATGCAGCCTGCTCCAGATACAGCTTTTTTTTTTCTGTAAGTGAAAAAAAAATAAATGTATATATATTTCAAAATACCAACCCTATTTTCATCACAGAGCTGTCTCTTCAGTAAGTGCCAGCCATGAGGCAAGACAGTGGTAGAAAAGCAAACCTGGTTGGTTTGTAAAGCCACCACACCATGAAGTAACTTTTTGGATGGTCTAAATTATTCCAGAGCTCCAGATACTTGGAGCAAGTGTGGAAAATTTAATGGGATATGTAGGGCTGCAGCTTCTCCACAACTTTTCTAGACACATCCGCCACCAGCACCTTGGCTTTGGAGGAGAAGCATTCCACCTGTTCCTCAAACTTGTGGCTTTTTGCTCTGATGTGCGAGTGGGATACGTTTTCTGAGCCATGCTGAGCTCAGAAGCACCATGATGGATGTCCCTGGAGCTCTCCCTGCTGTGGCAGGTTTGCCCTTGGAACTTTGGAGGGATCCTGGTGTATGGAGACCACATCCACTTACAACTGAGACAGGAAAAGGAGGAGATGGGGAGTGAGGAGGAGGAGAAGGAGGAAAAGAAGGAGAAGAAGAAAAAAGAAGGAGGAGAAAGAAGGAGAAGGAGAAGGAGAAGGAGAAGGAGAAGGAGAAGGAGAAGGAGAAGGAGAAGGAGAAGGAGAAGGAGAAGGAGAAGGAGAAGGAGAAGGAGAAGGAGAAGGAGAAGGAGAAGGAGAAGGAGAAGGAGAAGGAGAAGGAGAAGGAGAAGGAGAAGGAGAAGGAGAAGGAGAAGGAGAAGGAGAAGGAGAAGGAAGTGAAGAAAGAAGAGAAAGAGAAGAAAGAGAAGGAAGAGAAGAAAGAAGAAAGAGAAGGAGAAGAAGGAGAAGAAGCAGAAAGAGAAGGAAAAGGAGAAATAAAATCCCCACATGTTGATTGTATTGAATCACAAAGCCAACATCACACTGTGGTGGAAATTCCTCCCTCACCCCGATGCCTCCCCTCCTGGCTCTCTGTCTTCCCTTGGAGCCAGTGGTTACTGGAACCACCAATTCCTGCATTTCGTCGGGCCAAGTCCTCTCCCGTGTCCACCAGCACCGAGCCCCAAGGCCTGGAGGGGAAAGCCCAGGCTAGAAAAGCCCTGAAAACCTCTGCTGAAAGCCCAAGTCAGCAACATTTATCCAGAGACCTCCCCACCTCGCTGGATGAGTGACTCCTGTGGTCACCCCGTGGCTCCTTTTACGAGCAGCAGAAAAAGAGGAGGAGGAGAGAGGAGGCATCGAAGCCCAGTGACAAAATCAAGGCTGGGCTCTGCTCGGGGCATTTCCTTATGTAAGAGGAGCAAGGGGATGGTTTCCTACAGCCCTGTGACCAAAGGAATGCAGGAGCACACGGCTGGACCCCGCCGGGGGGAAAGCAGATCCTGATGGAGCCGGGAACATGCGTGGGCTGGCCCCGGCACCGCCAGGGAATGAGGGAGCTGCTCCAGAGCTTCCCTAAAATCCCATCCAGGGGATTAAACAATTCACTCCAGGGCTTGCAGGGAAAAGCCTGGGGGAGCCAGCCAAAGGCAGAGCGCTGTGAGCAGGCGAGGAGTTCAACTCAGGATTCCTTGTTCAGGGAAGAGAAGGGAACAAAAATAAAGTCAAATTCCTGCATCTATAAAACGAAAGTCTCCGTGTTTTTCCAGATTCCAGGGTGAAGGGCTTGTAATGCAATGCTGCCGCTTTCTGTGTTATTTTATTTTATTTTTCTGAATGTCTCTCTCTCCCTCTCTCAATCTGCCTCCTCCTAACCTTTCTCACTGAGATCCCCAAAGCTGAATTGCTGCTGTTACCTGTCCATGGAATGCTCATTGTCCCTCGTGAACGGAATTATTAAAGTGATAAAACAAATATCAATGGACTGACCAGCACCTATTCTCCTCCCTAGGGCAAGAAAAGAGATTCATCCCCAAAAGTTCACCCCCAGGTGAGGGGATTGAGCACTGGTGATGTCCTGGCATCCCTTCCTTTATTATTTCCACTGATAAGGGCAGAGATCATTGGAAATTCTGTCGTTAGGAAATAAATTCCCCTCAGAGCCCATTGTAGAGGAGAATAAGGTGCTGGAATCAGCTGAGTCCACCTTGCTCTGGTTGCTGACCACCTTCCAGATGTTTCCTCATGGGGTTTGCAGCTCCTCTGCCCTTTGGGGAAAGACAATCTCGTTGCCACCAGCAGACACAGCGGGGAGAGGCAAGGTTTTATTAGGCTGAACACCCAGAGGAGACACTAAAACCAGCTTTTCTCTGAGGGCAAAACAGGACCAGCAAGTTTGAGCTTGGGTTCTAAAGTGCTCTTGACTTGAGCTGCTGGTTCCCATCCAAGCTGCTGAGGTGTTTGGCATCACACCACGACCCATTAACTCTTTGTGGGTGATGGGGCAGGGAAACACTTCTCCTGCTCCTGAAGTAAAGTTAGGAGGAGCTAAACAGAGACATCCTGGCTTAGGTAATCAGAGATCTACCAACAGTCTCTTTTATTTCTCCCTGAACCACTGGAAAAAGAATTAAACATAATTATCGAGGGAAGAATTCATTATACAAAGCTATTTCCTTGGAGAAAGTTTAGGCCTCAAATTCTGCCCCCATCTCCCACAGTCGGAGTCACACCAGTCCCCAGACTCCTTAAATCTTAGAACCAGGATCATGGAGTGGTTTGAATTGAAAGGGAGCTTAAAACTCTTGTTTCAGCCCCTGCCCTGGGCAAGGACAGCTTCCATTACTCCAGATTGCCCCAAGCCCTGTCCAACCTGGCCTTGAGCATTTCCAGGGCTGTGGTAGCCAGAGTTTCTCTGGGAAAACCAGCGATAATTTTCTATTACTCCATTCTCTGCCTCTGTAAGAGGAGCTGCTGCATCAGCAGTGAATTGCTGTGCGTGAAAAAAATACATAAAGACAGTTTTGGTCGATTGTTTTCCATTTCAATAATTTTCCAACATTCCAATGAATAATCCAGCTTCCATTCTGAAAACCGCACCTAATCTCAAGACGTTGCATCCTTCCTAGGAAGTCCTGGAGTACTCAGAGGCCTTTATTCCATATTCTGTGCTGTTTCATGGAATGCCACAGCCAACAGCGAAGTCTGGCCGTGCCTGCTGGTGAATGAGGGACATGCAGGATTTCTGCAGTGTTGTATTTCAATTTATCCGACCTGGCTGTTCCCAGATCGAGTGAAAAATCAAACTGCTCCTTTGTTGGATCCACATTCTGAAAACCCAAGCCCCTCTTTTTTTTTTTTTTTTTTTCCTCCTCTGAGCCAAGTTCATGTCCCTGTGATTCCCTCCGACTCAGCTCTTTCACCTGGGTTTCAGAGGGAGAAAAGCGAGTTGTTTCCAGAGAGAGGGAATGACAATGGGCGGGCCAATTTCAAGCTGGGATAGAAATGCAGCTTAATATGCTGTCAAAAATGATTTGAAACAGATCCCTTCGTGCCAGCTGATAAAACTGAAATGTTCTGCTTCGGGCTGAGCCACCGCAGGTTGGAAGCTGACTTTTTAACCTTTTCCCATGGAAAAAAAAAAATCGGAAAAACACGCTTTTGGGGGGCAAAGTTAAAAAAAAATAAGTTCATATTGAAGGCTTGCCTCGAAGCATTCATCAAACTCCTGGTGTGAGGAGAAGCAGTGGAGTGTTGGTGTCAGAGTGAGAGGACAAGGCAGAGCTTGTCCCAAGGAGGGACAATGCTGCTCCTGATGGCTTGAATGCCAAAATTCTGGCAGCAGAGTGCCACACACCCAGAGATGGCTTTTAGGAATTATCCACCACAGCCTGGAGTGTTTGCAAGAGCAACTCATGGCCACCACGAGGCTCTTGTGCACCCAACTCCTCCATCTGCCCAGCCCAAAAATGAGGGTGAGCAGATCCCCCTGTTTGATTTCTCTTCAGCTGATAATTTATTCCACTCAAGCTCCAACATCAAGGTTTAAAAAGAGATGACCCAGCTGGCAAAATTTAAAAAAAAAAAAGTTAGTTATGAAGCCTTGCCTTGAAGTATTTATAAAACTCTTGCTGTGGAGTGCTGGTGTCCTGGATGGGACGCTGCTGGCCCTGATGCCTTGGCTGGGATGCCAAAATTCTGGCAGCAGACTGGGAAGGTTTTTAGGAATTATCCACCACAGCCTGGAGTGTTTGCAAGAGCAGCTCACGGCCACCACAGCGTTGTGCATCCAATTCCTCCACTGCCCCTTGTGCTGCCCAGCCCAAAATGGAAAGTGAGCAGATCCCTCTGTTTGATTTCAGCTGGTAACTTGTTCCACTCAAACTCCAACACCAAGTCTAAAAAGAGATGACCCAGCTGATGTAGACAGCAAAATTAAAAAAAAAAAAACATTCTTGAAGGCTTTCCTTGAAGCATTTATAAAACTCCTGGTGTGAGATGAAGCAGTGGAGTGTTGGTGTCAGAGTGAGAGAACAAGGAAGGGCTTGTCCCAAGGAGGGACACTGGTCCTGGTGCCTTGGTTGGGATGCCAAAATTCTGGCAGCAGACTGGGAATTATCCACCACAGCCTGAAGTGTTTGCAAGAGCATCTCACGGCCGCCACAGCATTGTGCCTCCAATTCCTCCACTGCCCCTGGTGCTGCCCATCCCAAAATGGAAAGTGAGCAGATCCCCTTGATTGATTTCTCTTCAGCAGATCCCCCTGATTGATTTCCCTTCAGCTGATAACTCAACACCCAGGTTTGGAGGGAGCTGACCCCCGGCAGCATCCCCCAGCCCTGTCGCTGCCTGCCCAGCCCTGCAGAGCCGCAGCCCCGGCGGGCAGCAGGAGTTTGTGTACAAAGCTGTCACCACTCCCGGGAGCGGGGGGATTTTCCAGCTCATCTGTAACCTGAGTGGCACTTTCAGCCCCGGCATCTTTCTTCCCGGTGTCAACAGCACGCAGCGGCCGAGCTATCCCCTTACACATTATCTTCCATCAAGTTGACGGACAGGAGGGAGCAGAGCCAGGAGTCATTGTGACAGGCTGGGTGTTTTTACAGGCACAATGGTTAATGGGCTGGTTAATGTAAAGGATTAGCCCCTTCAGCCCCGGGACATCCGAGAGGGGAGGAGGAAGGGGGTGGTGCTGCTCACCAAATAGAAGTGAATCGGGTGGAAAAAAAAAAAATCCTTTATGGTGTCTTGGGTTTGGCACGAGGAGGTGTCGTTTTGGGGTGGTGATGCTCAACACAAAACACAAAGCCTAAGTGTCACGGCCTGCGGGGAATGGGCACGTTCCCAAAGCCGCCAGAGCTCCAGGAGTGTTTGGACAAGGCTGTCCGGAACAGGATGGGATTTCTGGGCTTGTCCTGGGCAGGGTCAGGGGCTGGATTTGATGGTCCCTGTGCGGGGTCAGGAATTGGACTGGATGATCCCAGTGCAGGGTCAGGACCTGGACTGGATGATCCCAGTGCGGGGTCAGGAATTGGACTGGATGATCCCAGTGCGGGGTCAGGACCTGGACTGGATTATCCCAGTGCAGAGTCAGGATTCGGTGATCCCTGTGCAGGGTCAGGAATTGGACTGGATGATCCCTGGGCAGGGTCAGGGGTTGGATGATCCCAGTGCAGGGTCAGGAATTGGACTGGATGATCCTGTGCAGGGTCAGGACCTGGACTGGATGATCCCAGTGCAGGGTCAGTGTTTGGACTGGATGATCCCAGTGCAGGGTCAGTGTTTGGACTGGATGATCCCAGTGCAGGGTCAGGAATTGGACTGGATGATCCCAGTGCAGGGTCAGGACTGGATGATCCCTGTGCAAGGTCAGGAATTGGACTGGATTATCCCAGTGCAGGGTCAGGAATTGGACTGGATGATCCTGTGCAAGGTCAGGAATTGGACTGGATGATCCCAGTGCAGGGTCAGGAATTGGACTGGATGATCCCAGTGCAGGGTCAGGACTGGATGATCTCTGTGTGTCCCATCCAGCCCCAGGATATTCTGTGATCCCTCTGATTCTCTGAGGCAGATTCTTTGATTCTCTGATTCTTCTTTGGATGAGCAGAGAGGGAACAGGAGGCTGCACAGACTCTCCTCCTCCTCAGCCGAGGGATGACAGGGAAAGGCGAGGGGAAAGCTCCGCTATTCCCTGAGGACACCAGGACTGCTCTGCCCAAATCTCCTCCTGTCAGAGGATGCCGAGAGCTCCAGAAAGCGGCTGCCCAGAGGAATTGCCGTGTGGAAAGTGGATATTCACCACTTTTCCTGAGACACCAAAGCCGCATCCCGCTCCCGTCCGAGCCGCATTATCCCGAGGAGCCCATCCAGCGCTGCTGGATCACCGCTAAGTGCCCGAGCTTATGGGATTTATGGCCATATGCTCGCACGGCTTAGGCACTGAGAGGCTTAGAAACCCTTCCTCCGAATTCCTCCGGCCGGCTCAAACCTCCTGCCCGACTGGCTCGGCTTACAGCGGAGAGACGGGGCTGGAGAGACCCTCCCCGGGAGAAAAGGGGCTGGAGAGACCCTCCGAGAAAAGGGATGCAGTGATCCTCCCAGGGAAAGATGCCGAGTTCCAGGAGAAAAGGGGCTGGAGAGACCCTCTCTGGGAAAGATACTGAGTTCCAGGAGAAAAGGGGCTGGAGAGAGATTTCCCAGAAGAAAAGGGACTGGAGAGACCCTTTCCTGAAGAAAATGGACTGGAGAAGCCTTCTCCAGGAGAAAAGGGGCTGGAGAAACTCTCTCCAGGAGAAAAGGGGCTGGAGAGACCCTCCCCGGGAGAAAAAGGGGATGCAGTGATCCTCCCAGGGAAAGATGCCGAGTTCCAGGAGAAAAGAGGCTGGAGAATCCCTCTCCAGAAGAAAGGGAGAGCCCCTGGAGAGACCCTCCCCAGGGAAGATACTGAGCTCCAGGAGAAATGGGGCTGGAGAAATCCTCTCCAGGAGAAAAGGGACTGATGAGACCCTTTCCAGGAGAAAAGGGGATGCAGAGAGTTTCCTCAGGGAAGATAATGAGCTCCAGGAGAAAAGGGGTGGGAGAAATCCTCTCCAGGAGAAAAGGGGCTGGAGAGACCCTCTCTGGGAAAGATACTGAGTTCCAGGAGAAAAGGGGCTGGAGAGAGATTTCCCAGAAGAAAAGGGACTGGAGAGACCTTTTCCAGAAGAAAATGGACTGGAGAAGCCCTCCCCAGGAGAAAAGGGGCTGGAGAAACTCTCTCCAGGAGAAAAGGGACTGGAGAGACCCTCTCTGGGAAAGATACTGAGTTCCCGGAGAAAAGGGGCTGGAGAGACTCTCCCCGGGAGAAAAAGGGGATGCAGTGATCCTCCCAGGGAAAGATGCCGAGTTCCAGGAGAAAAGAGGCTGGAGAACCCCTCTCCAGAAGGGAGAGCCCCTGGAGAGACCCTCCCCAGGGAAGATATTGAGTTCCAGGAGAAATGGGGCTGGAGAAATCCTCTCCAGGAGAAAAGGGGCTGGAGAGAGATTTCCCAGAAGAAAAGGGACTGGAGAGACCTTTTCCAGAAGAAAATGGACTGGAGAAGCCTTCTCCAGGAGAAAAGGGGTTGGAGAAACTCTCTCCAGGAGAAAAGGGACTTGAGAAACCTTCCCCAGCAGAAAAGGGACTGGAGAAACCCTCTCCAGGGAAAGCTGCTGAGTTCCAGAAGAAAAGGGGCTGGAGAGACCCTCCCCAGGAGAAAAGGAATCCCAGGAGAAGCCTGGGATTGTTGGAGCTGCCTCACAACATCCCAGTGAGGCAGGTGAATCCCTCAGAGGTGGAAATCTGGGGCAGCACTGGGCTGGTTTCCCTCCTCTCACCAAGTTAGTGAGACACAAACCTGTCTGAAAACCAAAAGGTTTTCAGATATTGTTTAATTTATAATTGTTTAGGGCTTGGATCAGGCTGCTGGGAGTTAACCACGAGCTCAGGCCAAATCCTGTCACCTGCACAGCAAAGTGATGTTCAGCATCACTGTGTCTCATGCTGGGTCTCATGGTACCAACTACTCAGAAAAAAAAAATCAGTTTAAGTTGGTGAAAACTCACAGAAAAAAAAGTTATTTCCATCCTTTTCTTCTCTCCCCAAATGACACCGTCATTTTGGCAGTGAGAAATTAGGAAGTAAAGCGTCATTTCTGCTTAGCTTGCTTTTCTTTTCCTTGTTTTGACATATTTTAATTATTATCCCATATTCTGAAGGTGAGGGGGAAAATACAGGAAAATATTTTAAAAACAAGGTGGTGATTTATTTGTCTTTAGCCAATTCACTTCAGCAGCATCATGGAACTTCCAGGCTCTGAAAAATGAAAAAGAGATACCTGCACCAGGACACTTCATCTGAACCTTGGGATTTGATGGCAGCAGGGATGTGAGTGCAGGCAGGGGAACTGATGGAGCCTGGAGCATGATTTTGGAGCTGAAAAAAGTATTTTCAACTATTAAATTCATATAATTATTTTGTAACCATGACCTACGGTGACACCCACCCTTCGTTTCTCCACTGAGGATCCTTTTCCCTCTGTCCCAAACGTGATTTAAATTCTGTAGGAAAGCAAAAGTGGTTTCCCCACAAAAAAAAAAAAAAAAAAAAAAAAAAAAAAATCCAAGTGAGCAGAGCTCAATTTTCTGCTGAAGGCAAGTCCCAGCCTTGCAATTCTGTGTGTGTCCATCTGTGCAGAAATATGAGTGTGACAGAGAAGTCAGAAAGGAAAGGGCTCGTTCTGTTCTCCAGCAGCTTTCAGAAAATCACCCGGGGGGCAAAACCCCAAACCCTGCCAATAATATATAATTTTAATTGCCATTTTCTGAGGGGACCCCATTGAATTTCGGGCACTGAATGAGACAGGAGAGGCTCCAGCCCTACCTTACAGTGAGGGTTGGGACATCTGCTGTTTTTTGGGAAATAAGGAATGCTGTGGCAGGCCCAACAAAGAACAAAGTCCTCACTCAGCCAGGGGCTCCCAAAAAGTGATGGAGCTGGAAATCTCCCTGGATCAAAGAGCTCAGGCACAAAGCAAGAATTATCACGGTCACTACAGATCAAGGCAGCAAAAGATGAAAGGCTGGATTCTTATATATATATATATATATACACACATATATAAATGTATGCACTATTCTGCCTTGATAAAGGGACCCTTAAGTGACACTTAATTACAGACAGTTATTATTAAACTTCTACAAATCAGTGCAGAAAGGTCAGTGCACAGAGATGGGACAAAGGAAGCATTTTTATTATTTTCCATCAATTCATAAATAAGGTAAAAGAGGCAACATCACATTCCCAAATTACAGAGGGAATTCTTGGCAAAGCTGTTAATAAAGCCCAAGGAACAAAATATTGATCAAGGTCCTGCTCTTTGATTATTTTTATAAGTAAAAATATTTTTTCATTTTAATAATAAATAAAACTATTTTTATTTATTGTAAAAATAAATAAATTTATTTTATAATAAACAAAATAATATTTTATTATAAAATAACTATTTTATTATTTTATTAATAATATTTCTGCTAATTTATTTTTATTATTATTATTATTTCTTTTTCTGTAGAAGTAATTTAAACAAATTCATATTTTAGCAAAGCCTGGAGCTGTTCCAGCTGGAAGTGGCCTTTCTACAGAAAAAACAATGTCCCAACTCTCAGCACAAGTGGGGAAAAGAAAACAAATATCCTCAGGAAACAGTTCCAGCAAATTCGTCACTTCACAGATAAAGTAGTTAAGAGTTTAAATTAGGCTCACCTCATTTGTAGACCTGGGTTGAATTCACCTGTGAGGACAAAATTAAAAAAAAAAAAAAAAACCCTCATGGAAATCACAGTTTTCAGCAATCTTTGCAATATTTTGCTTTGCCAAGCAAAACCCATCTCACTTCTGTGTCAGCCTAGAAGCAAATTTAAACAGTGTGAACCCAGATAATGTTTTTATTTAACAAAGGAGCAGCAGGTGGGGGGACAAAATGCAAGAGAACTGTTGGGAAGTGCAGTTAATTAATGTAAATTTGACTGGATCCATCCACATGGTGGTTTTAAGCCACCGAACTGTGAGTTTCTGCCCCTGGATCTTTCAGGGTGCCTTCAACTCTAAAAAACCAGCAAAACTGAGTTGACATAAATAATTGTCTATAGGACAAAAAATGACATCGATTTAGGACTTATTTATACAAACCAAGGTGAGATTAGAAGGAGCAGATGAGGAAAGGGGTGAGAGATGATGAAAGGGAAGCAGAAAAATAATTGATATCAAAGCTGTGGTTCAGCAAAGAACCTGAAAATGAGCTGCAGGTTAAAGTGCCCATATGGAAGTCAAGGCAGGTTCTTAATTACAGAAAAAAACTTCACATTTATTCCAAAAGAACTGAAGCATTTGTTGGTTTTGATTAATGAAAAAATCAATTAAATTTTTAGCAGCCATATTGTCCAGTCAATCATTGAATGATGGAATCTCCTGAACTGGAAGGGACCCACGAGGATCCCTGAGGTTTGATTTTTACTCAGGTGAGTTATCAAACCCTTATAAATTCAACAATGAGATCCAATGGATTTTTTTAAAAGTCCTTCATCACACGCATCCAACAAACTCAGATTCCAAAAACTCCAACAATCTCTCACAGGCTGACCAGTGTTGGAGCCCTGGGCACTGAGAATTCCAGACTTTCTGTGCTCACAGGCACTGACCCACAAGCAAACACTGCATTGACCTGAGGCCATGGAAAAGGCTCCCAAAATTGAGTGACAGCCCTGGGATTGTGGGTGTGGAGTTTGGATAGAAGTGTGGGATATCACAGGGTGGGAAACTCAGAGTTTAAGGGTTTAGAATACAGTAATATAGATATAAAGCGAGATGGAGGATTTAGGGCAGAGGCTGAGTCCTTCTTTTTCACCTTCTTCTCCATGGCTCTGGGTGGGGTTTGTAATTGGGTGGAAAATCTACATTGTGGGCTATGAGTTGTTGGTTATTGGGTTAAAAGTAAAAATATTTTAGGTGTCACTTCTTAATTGGACAGTTTGTGCTTAAAAGACCTTGTAAAGAGATAGAGACATTTTTCACTTTGTTAGCCAGAACTCACAGTTAGTGAGACTGTGACATAGATAACAATTAATAAACATCTGAGTCCAAACAAAAAATCCTTCTCTCAAGTATTTAATCCCAGCTCTAACAGAAAAGAAAATAAAAACTCACAGAGAGGAGAAACTCCACGGCCTTAATTTGATGGGATGGGAGCTCTGAATGAGTCGTGACTGCAGAAATCCAGAACCAAGTGCTGCACTTCAAAACTACCTTTTATAGAATCCCAGAGTGGTTTGGGTTGGAAGGACCTCAACAATCATCTCATTCCACCATCCCATGTTGCTCCAAGCCCTGTCCAGCCTGGCCTTGGACACCTCCAGGCATGGGGATGCTGATGGCTGGCCGATGTTTCTTTTCTAAAAAAAACCAATAAAGTGTTATTTTTATATATTTTTTTAGGCCAATGCTAAGAGGGTGGATAATGGTGGCCTTGCTTCTTGAAAAATCAGGCCAAACATAATGTGAGAGATAATAATTTTTTTATTTAATATTTTTTTTGTTTAATAATATATTTATTTAATTACTTTTATTTATATTTTTTAATTATTTAAAATAATGACCCTTTATTCTCAGTCTAAAGCCTGAGGGTCACAACAAACAATCTATTGGATCCATCTGGGATGGAACTTGATTTGTTTTCTTGTGATTTCTGACTTCAGGAAACCATTGACTCCAGCACTGCTGGGCACTGGCTTCCCACACTGCTGAGATATTCCATCCATGGGGCAACCAGCTGGTGGTTCATCCATGATCCCAACGTCTCCAAATTATTCCTCCGTGTTCTGACATCAGTCACGTAGTTCTACTCAAACTGGACCATGTTGGTCATTCCCTGGTAAGAGAGGGAGGGAGTGGGTGGATAATTACCTGGAGAAGTGAAAGTTGGCTTTGTGGGTTTTTAATCTTATTTATTCTTGTTAGAGCCGGGATTAATTGCACAAAGGACGTTTTTTCGTGTTTGGACTAAGATGTTTATTAGTTCTTATCCATGGTACAGTCTCACAAGCTGTGAGTTCCAGCTAACAAAGTGAAAAAGAGTTAGTGTCTCTAACTCTTTGCAAGGTCCCTTAAGCATAAATTGTCCAATTATGAGATGACACCTAAGATACTTTTACTTTTAACCCAATAACCAACCACCCGTGGCCCGCAATGTGGATTTTTCTATTTAATTACAAAATACCACCCAGACTCATGGAGAAGAAGGTGAAAAATAAAGACCCAGCCTACTCCCCAAAACCTCCATCTTGCCCCACAGACTGCCACACACTAACACCCCAAACTCCAAGTGTTCCACCCTGTGATATCACACACTTCTATTCAAACTCCACATCCACAATCCCAGTGCTGTCACTAAATTTTTGGTAGCCTTTTCCATGGCCTCAGGTCAAATGCAGTGGTTTTTTGAGGGTCAGTGCCTGTGAGCACAGAAAAAGCCCAAAACACTCAGGATTCCAACAGGTTTGTCAGGTCACGTGGATCCACTTCACAGCTGGTTTCATCCTGAGCAAAGATGTGTCCTGTAATTCAATCCAGTGGCTTCAAGCAGCAGAATTTTTCCCCCAAGGAGAAAAAATTCCATTTCTGAATGCTGGATGTGGAGGCTGTGCCTTCTCCCTGGTGCAGGCATCTGCTCTGGGGTCGGTGACAGCAAGGGGGACAAGGATTTCTTCAGCTTTTTTCCTTCATGACCTCATGGTCATGAGACTGACATTAAAAATGAAATTACCTGACTTTTAGCTGTGTGCTCCCGTTGCCAGATAAATTCCCTCCCAAGATGTCCACTCCTGAAAGAAGGAATATGTCGAGGTTGATGTTGAGGTTGTTTTCACACACGTGGAAACTGGTTAAGGGACAGTGGTTTCAATCTTGATTTTTGACTTGGGCTTGAAGGGGGAGAAGGATGAGAGGTGCAGAGCAGCAAAAGAGGGGTGAGACGGGAAGGCAAAAAAGAGGAAAGCAGAGGAATTTGTGGGATTCGCTCAAGTTCATCCAGCCATTAATAAAGGGCAAACGAGAAGTGACAGGGAGGTAACACTGAGCAGGCCTCAGCCGTTCCGCAGAACATCTCCCATAATTTCAGGGAGCAGGAACTCCAGCTGACAGATTTTTGGAGCCGGCCACGGAGCTGTCATGGGACTGGGGAGAGGAAGAGGAGGGGGGAGGATGGCTGGGAAGGGGGCAGAGCTCGTGGAGAGGAGCGGGACCAAGGCTGAGGTCAAGGGCGAGGTGTTGGGGGCACCTCACGTCCCTTTGGCTCCCCGTGGCGTGCAGAGCAGATTGTGCTGCTCTGTTGGGATGCACCGGGACAAGGATCACGTCATAAACTCCGGGCTGGAGCGTGGCAGAGCTGGGAAAAGCTGATTCCTCTCCGAGGTGGCTGCTGAGGCCACGTTACCTGACATTTCCCCCGCCCCAGCTCGACGTGACTCAAGTGCCGGGGGTTGCATTAAGGAGGTGTGAACATCATGAGCCTGGAAAGCAGCCAAAGCTGGGGAAGGTCAGGAGAGGAATTTTTCCACCAAGTTCAACTGGACTTTCAATCAATTCCAGCTTCGCCCTGTGACTTTTCCCTACGTGTACCCAAAAAAATGAGGTGAGGTGCCACGTAACGAGCGAGACCACACAGGGCTGACTCACTCCGGGTTCTTCTCACATGCAAAGCTTGCTGAGGACATCTGGGAACATTCCTGTTTGGGCTGCAGGAGAAAGAGGTGTCAAAAAAGGTTTTTGGGGTTTTTTTTGCTATTTTTTCAAAGGAAGAAGTGGCCAAACATGGGCAGAAAATTGTTCAAAATACGGAAACAACACGAAAAATTAGGGCTGGAAAGATAACAACAAATAATAGGCAAATCCTGGGATGATTTGAGTTATGGCTTTGGGGGCATTTTCAACCACTGAGGGGAGATTGTTCAGCTCAGCTGCTGCACCCTCACCCAGAAATACAAACTCCTGGTTGCACCCAAGGCGCTGGCAGGGTAACAGCTCCGAGGTCAGCGAGGGAATTCCAGCCTGTGATGGAGGAGCAGTTGCTCCACTACCTTGGTAGGTCCTCGTCTGGTTCAGCTGCCTTTGCAGATCCCACCCCAAGTGCTGAAATCCATCTTCAGCTTTGCCATCAGCTCTCCCATAAATTACCCTGGAGAGGTGTTTAGAGACCCCTCAGTTCGCAATGTGTTTTGGGGGGAAAAAAAAAAAAAAAAAGCACTAAAGAATGATGAAGAGCTGCTGAAATTTTATGTTACAAATATTTTTACAGCTTTAGCCCCTATTTTTAGTTAACAAATCATCTATGGACCAATTATAATTTCCTTCACACGTATTAAGTACACAGAAGAATTCGCCAAATGCACTGGTGCTAACCCCAAACATTCAAAAAACATGAGTCAGCCCCTCTCACTGCCTTCCCCCCACTCCCACCCTGGGCTTATTATGGACTGAAACTTCATCAGACTTCTGCAAAAAAATAAATGCAGCCTCTTTATTTGCCTTCTCGTCCTGGAAATCTTTCCATTTTGCCTCTTCAAGGTTTCATCTGCAGCTCTGAGGATTAGGAATTCATTTTCTTTTTAAAAGAAAGCCTGATGTTTCCTCCTATTTACTTGTCTTCCAGAGTGAGGGATGCCTAAAAATCCCTCCAGGTAAAGACTGGGACAACCACTTCTACAATCCCTGGATTTCCCCATCTTGGTTGTATCCTTGTGCTCTTAGCTTGTTTTTTCCTTCATTATGTTGAGCATGCAAGTAAAGAAAAAATCACGTGATTATTGCTCCATCTTCCCAGTGGGATTGAGGGCATGGTCAGACCTTCGAAATGTTAGAACAATTTTCAGTTTTTTAAAAAAACCTTCCAGCTTTTTTTTAAAGGGGGAGTAATTTTCCTTCTCTCCAAGCTGGTCATGGTGATTGAAGGCTTTTATTCTCTTTCCCAAACAAAGGAGTCCAACACCATCTGAGTTGCTCCTGAAAACCAAAACACCAACAGTTTTATTTTTTTCTCAGAGCTATCTTTAAACATCAGCACTTACTGATTTATTCGCATCATACTATTTTTTCCTGAATTTCAAATATCCATAAATTATTTCTCCGAGAGTTTCCATTTTTCTGATGAGCTCACCAAGGAAAAAATTGCTCAAGGAATCCTTGTCCCCCTTGATTTCACCTGCTCCAGAGGATCTGTTAATGCCTGTGCCAGAGGAAAAGCCCCAGCCCAATCATCCAGCACAGAAGCAAAACTCCACAAGGATCCCAGTTGGAATTCTGGAAATTTAGATTTTGGGGTTTTGGTGTATAGTAATGCATGTGAGTCAAGATGGAGAGCTTTGGGTGTTTGAGTCCTTCTTCTTCACCTTCTTCTTCTTCTTTATTCTTCATGGGTTTGGGTGGTTTTCTGTAATTGGTTGGTGGAGTCTGCATTGCAGACTTTGAGGAGTTGGTTATTTGGGTTTAAAATAAAAATAATTTAAGTGGCATCTCATAATTGGACAGGTTGTCCTTGGAAAGACCTGGTAGAGATAGAGAAATGCTCCATTTTACCTCACTTTTCTGGCTTGCTAGTTACAGCTCCTGGCTTCTGGGTCTGTAAATAGATAAGAAACAGTAAACATCCAAGCCCAAACTCGAAATCTACGTTTCTTGTGTTTTAATCCTAATGTGGTCAGAGAAAAAGAAACCAGAACTGTAACAGATCCCAACCCTCTTTATCAGTGTGCACCAAATCCCTTGGAAAAGCAGGAGCAGAGAGCTGGATGAGTGTTCCTAGAAAACCAGGACCATGGACACCTGGAGAAGGCCCAGGTGCTTTTCAGAATGAAAACAGCCTGAGAGAAAAGTGGAATGGGATGAGTTTCACACCTCCAAATCCCATCCTTGTCTTTCCAATCTTTTCCATCTGGAGGGACCTGACTCTTACTTTAAGGTCATAATTTAAATGTTTTTTTTTAACTGCCACTGTGGATAAAGGCATGAGCTGTGTCTGGCTGTGCACATGGCTGGAACTTCTGAGAGGATTTTGGTGCTCTTGGCATTTTGGGACTCTTTTTTTATCTCCTCAAACAGGGGCACAGAAATGGTGAGCACACACAGAATCATCTGATTCACACAAAGCTTCTTTCTGGACCTGTGGCAGACACTGAAGTCAATCCCTCCTGGACTCTGTGGTTTTGTGAGAATCCAGGAGAAAAAAAAATTTAAAAAAAGGTAAAAAAAAAAAAAAAAAAAAAAAAAAAAAAAGGCAAAATTGACCAGATCAGCTTTCTAAGCAGTGACTTTCCCTGAGCTTTCCTAGAAACCCTGCTCTGCTTTTCCCATCTCCTGCCAAGCTGTATAGAATTGGATGAGCATAATTTTTCTTTTTTGCTCCTGCTCCGAGGGCTTGTGCCAGTGCGAGGAAATTTATTTTTGTAACTTAACCCCCTCTCTTGCAAAGTGCACTCAAAGCACCTGGCTTTCCATTTCTTGAATTAAACCAGCACTGACCCTACTTTGCTGAAAGTGTAGCTGCTCTTTATTTGACTTGCAGGGCTTTAAGTCAGCTGTAATGGGCTGGGGTTAAGAGAGTCTCTGGCGGGGAAAACTTAGGAGAGGAGAGAGCAGCTGGGAGTAAAATAGATTTTAAAAATCCCTGAGATGCTTTGCCCTATTTGACAGCCTTCAAATTCTACCTGCTGCGAAGGAAAACCCGTTTGGGGGTGTTTTGGTTGGTTTTTCTTTTTCTTTTTCTTTTTTCTTTTTCTTTTTCTTTTTCTTTTTCTTTTTCTTTTTCTTTTTCTTTTTCTTTTTCTTTTTCTTTTTCTTTTTCTTTTTCTTTTTCTTTTTCTTTTTCTTTTTCTTTTTCCTTTTCTTTTTCTTTTTCACAGCTTTATAGAGGCCTTGGATGAAATTGAACCTGGAGGCCGGGCAGGGAAGGGGTGTCTGGAGGCTGTAAAGGCAGAATTGAGTGACTTGCACAGACTTCAATAATTTGCAGACATCTGATATTAAAATGAGAGAAATCCCACCCCCACATGCAGGGCCTGGGAACTGTGCCCTGCAGACACTTTTAATGACTCCTGTGGCTCCGTGCACCCCAACCTTCCAGGAATGCCTTTTGCTGGGATATTTATTGATTTCTCTGGATCTAAACAAAAGCATAAGAAAGCAAAAGGGGGGAGAAAGAAAAAAAGATTAATAAAAATTCGAAACGAGATGAAAACCAGCTGATAACTCAGCCTCAGGGAATTCTTAGGGCTCTCTGCAAAGGCAGACATCCAAGGAGACGTGGCAGCTCCGTGGGTCTGGGAGAAGCAGGTCAGGACGTCAAGTGGAGTTAACAAAGTTGGAAAAATCACTGAGCAGGAGTCATTAAGGGCACCCATCACACTAAGCCTGGTAACTAAATCTGAAGCCTCATCTGCTCCCAGTGAGAAGCCTGTGATCAAGAGCAGAGAACAAAAATTACAGGCTTCAAAGGGGAAAATTAGTTTATATCAGAATCTGGAGTGTCCAAGGACTAATAATTAACTAATTTGGGGGTTTCTGTCATGGTTATTGCTGAGTAAATTACCGCTTTAATGTTGGGAAAAAAGAATTCTCAGCGAAACAGGCTTACAAAGCAGAGGTAATATTCTGAAATGAAGTATTTAGCTCACTTTGATTCACCCCTCTCCCATTCCTAATCCTCAGAATGATCCTCTGACATGGGTTCGTTTATGACAGGATCCTGTGGAATCAGATAATTTTCTCTCTAAAGGGAAAAAGAAATACAAAAATGTAGTTTATACATCTCATTTCAAATGGGTAATATTGACTGAAATGAAGATTACACTTCATCTTTCCTTTATACCAACCCCAGTTTTCACTTTGAGAATGAGAATGATGCCATTGCAAACTTCAGATGGTGCAATAAGCCACAAAAAAACAGTAATTTTGTGGCAGTGGAGACCTATAAATCACTTCCTGGAGCAAAGAGATTTACCCAGTGTTGTCTTCAGCACCAGCTCTGCTCTTTAACTCTAATTCAGTCATTCTGCTCCCAGAATTCCAATTTTGGATTTCATTCTGTGTAAAGGGTGAGCAACGCTGAGTTCAGAATCTCTGGAACAAAAGAAACAAGGGCTCTTCTTCACAGCTTTGGGCTCTTTTACAAGGAGTGGCTTTTCCAGAGGTCCACAGGAATTCTGCCAGCCTGACATCATCACTTGTCTCAGGGCTGGGGGTGACAAGTGGGCTGCCACCCTGCTCGGCTCATGAAAGGCCATCCTTCAACCTCAGATGGTGAGAAATCTTTTATTTTGTCCTTTTCCTCATCCTTTTGATGCCTTGGAAAGGCTGAGCTGGAACACACTGGGCAGGGCTGGAGAATAAAGGAGAGATTTATTTAAAGACTTTTAAAGGATACACCTTGGGCAGGACAAGAGCCTGGCCAGGGCTACACCCAAGGTGGTCTCAAAATGGTCACAAAATGGACCCAAAATGGTCACAAAATGGACCCAAAACGAACAAACGGCCACCAGGTCTCACACTTTGATCAGTTTGGGTCCATTTGCACCTTGGGGTTGAATTGTCCAGTTCCAGCTGCAGCTGATGCAGTCCCATCCTTCTTGTTCTCTCCCTTCAGCCACCGTTGTTGGTGCTTTGGGGCCTGAAAACTTGTCCCAGGTGTCCTTGGTGTGCAGCAGGACAAGGATTTGTTTTGTGTCCCTGCTGTGTGCAGAGAGCTGAGTGACACTGACTGTGAGCTCAGAGCTGCCCCCCTGGGCACCACAGAACATGGAATACATGGAAGTTAAAATTTAAGGCATTGCCTTCACAAAAACTGGGTGTAAGTGGTGAGAGCTCATCCACCCAAACCCTCACTGGCCGTGAGTTCCCTTCATCTCTGACCTTGCTTTGAACAAGAGGTTGGACAAGGTGAGCTGGAGCCTCCTCTGACCTGAATTTCTCTCTGCTGTGGTCTGGCTTCCAGGGAAAAATTGTCCTGGAAATGGGGAGGAAAGGAGACAATCAGTGCAGGCGATAGAAGCTCCCACATTCAGGGATTTGGGGGGAGCCTGGTAAAGCAATTCCCACCAGGAATCCAGGAAAACTCAGCCTGGAGAGGCTGAGCCATGAGGGGACAACCATGAGATCAGGAAGGTTGGACAGGACCACCCAGGTCATGGAGTCCAACCATTGCCTCGGCACTGCCACATCCACCAATAAATCATTTCTTGGAAAATTAGATCTAAAGATCGTTCTAAATAACTTCTTGGAAAATGATTTAGATCTTCAATCTGAAGGTCTTTAGATCTTTAAATCTTAGAAATGTTTTGAACACTTCCAAAGACAGAGATTCCATCACTTCCCTGAGCAGCCTGATCCAACACTTGGCCACCCTTTCCGTGGATGAATTTTTGGATAAACCCTAAAAACAAACTCCATCCCATATCCTGCCGGGAGCAGCGCATGGATGAGTCACTCCAGACTTGCTCCTGAGGCTGTTTGATCCCTCTGCTGCTCCCTAACCTTTGTCCTGCCTCCCAAATTTCCATTTGTGTCCGCGCTGCTGCTCCCGACCTTCAGCTGCCGTGCCAAATTTTTCTGTGACTGTATCACTCCGTATCTGAGCTGCAAACCTCAACCACTGCTTCAAATCTATCAAGAGAACATATGGAGAGCTGCTTTTTATATTTTGGCCCCCAAGCAATAACCTCAGAATTTTCCCACATGCTGAGATGAGGCATCGTTCATTTTTAGAACCCGTCTTTTCTCTCCTTATTTAGGGATGTTTCACCATTGGCTCCTTGGAGTTTTTTGTTTTTTGGTTTTTTTGGTCAGTTCTGGAGTGGCTGGGTCACTTGGTGCTATCATGGGGCAAACACAACAGTGAACATTTGTTTCCACATTATTAATCAGGGCTTTTTACAACCCCAAAGGTGCTGTGAGCTGTGCTGGGGAGTTTTAATTATTCACTGACCCTCAAAATCTCTGTAGGGAAGGCTGAGATTGTCCTCCTTTTGTCTGTTTATTCATCAGGATTTAGGGAGAAAAAAAGAAGAGGGTGGAAAGAGTGAAAAGCATCTGTGACTTCTGCTATGAATAGCAGAGCCGAGGAGAAGGCCACGTTCACAATTTTGAATGCACTTCCTTTTTAAAAGATTCAAAATGCAGCTTCTCTCCGGGAGCAAAGTAAGTTCCCCATGGAGCAGGTTGAAGGGGACCTGTGGCAAAGACGATCTTGTGGTCCTGCTCATTAATGAAAGTAAAGTAAAAGTAAAATCAGGAAATAAAATAAAAGTAAAATCAGGAAAACCAGGGGCAGCTGCTTCTCATGGAGGGAGTGGGCCTTTGGATGGGCATCCTTGAGAGGGAAAGGCAGATTGCCCACCCCAGGCACAGCTGTTTAAAACACAGATAGAATTGACAGACAGACAGACAGACAGACAGACAGACAGGCTGCTCCTAGAGGGATCACAGCTCTCCAGCCTCCTGCCAGAAATCCACGTGTCCCAAGCACTGCTGAGCAAGGCCCTGTGGAATAAGGAGAAACGACCACAAATATGCCTGTGTTGGAAATTCCTCAGGGGCTGGCACTGCTGGCAGTGCTGGCTGGAAAAGGAGCAGCCAAATCCATGAGGAACATCCTGGGCAAGGGGGGAGTTTGCCGAGCATCCAAACTGATCCTGCCTAGAGCCTTTGGAAAAGGGATTTTCTGGTTTTTGCAGAACATTTCCAAAGCTGCGCGTGTCCCTTCAGAGGAAGAAGCCACTGCTGTGGGACTTGGGTGCCTGCAGGGTCTCATGGACCTCTGCTCACTCTCAATGGATCAAAACTCAAAGTTGGAGCCTTAATTCAAGGAAACCACAACCTGGGAGACAGAAAGTGAGTTAATATTAACCAGAGAATTTTCGAAGATCTAATATCTTCCCTTCTCTTTAAATACGAACAATTTGGAGAAAAATGGGCCACTTCAATTTTTGTGCTCTTTATTCTGAAGCTGACAATGAGGACACCATGGAGGAAAACTCCACAGAGCACTGGGGGTTGAAGAAACATATTCCAAAGAGTAAACATATTCCATAGAAATAATATATTCCAGAGAACAAACATATTCCAGAGAACAAACTTATTCCAGAGACAAACATATTCCAAAGAGCAAACTTATTCCAGAGAACAAACATATTCCAGAGAACAAACATATTCCAGAGAACAAACATATTCCAGCCTCCAGGTGCAGCACATAAAAGAAACACGGGTGCCATAATCTCAGGAGAGCCATTTCCTGCTCCTTCAGTCATTCATCCTTCCCCAGAATCTGGATGTAGGGTTGAATCCCAAAAGGAGCCTCAAAGCCCTTGATGAGGTGCCTAATGGACTCCACCCCAAACTGAACATGAATTCTTTCTCCATTCTATTTTAACCAACACCCACTGATCTGTCCTGCTCCCACACCATAAAATCCAAATTAATATCCCAAATGGGTTGGACTCTATGAAATCAAAATTTAATATCCCCAATGGGTTGGCCAAATTCAGGGAAATACTCTCTGTCCCTGGGCCACCATGGATAGAGGATGGGAGAGCAGTGGCCGGGCTGAATTTTCCACCAGCACTGCAAGACCTGAAGAAAGAGCAGGTCTTTGGTGAGCTCCTTGGACACTGAACATCACTCTTGTATTTCCATGAGGACTGAGGAAGAAATTGCAGTTTTCCACATGGAGGAAGGGCTCCGTGGCCTTTCTCAATTTGGGAAATGGGATTTTAGCCCTGACTAATTTTTTTTCTCTTCTCCCTGCTTCCTGTCTCCTAAACTCCAGAGCATCAACCTTTTTCCTCACTGTGGAAAGATCCAAACTCCCATTTGTCCCAGATAACATATTTTGGATGGTTTGATACCACACTGCTGTGTTTCCAATTAGGTCTCCTCGCTTTTATCTTTCTCTGTGTAATCTATTCAGTCCCTCCCCCTAATTAGAACCTTATTTGCCTTTTTCCCCCTTTCAGCAGTGTTTATCCTTCACATTGTTCCCTCCATCTCTGCTCAGCAAGACTGACTTCTGTTATCTTTGTTTTTTAAATATATGTTTAGGTTTTATTGGCACGGACGTTTGTTCGAGCGCTCCAACTATTCATTACAGACCTCATGATTTTCCACAGTAAATTTTGGAGACAATCAACACAGATCAACATTATTTCATGTCTCATTCCACATTCTTTCTGAGAGTTATGTGTTATGAACAGCCCAATGCTTCAGATTATTACCTTCCATGCACAAGATACCCTCGGAATCAGAGGATATCTGATGATATTCCGATGGCTAGACTTCCAGATGTTTTATTTTATTTATCCTACTTGGCTTGTTTTCTAGGACCGAGTCCAAACCAGCCTCAAATCTCAGGGGTTGCTCAACAAATTCTGCAAGGGGCTGTGAAAAGTTATAAAGCAGAGGGGCAGCGGGGGGGAAAGTCTTTGCACAACAAATAATTCTGCAAACCTCGGTATTGTCCTTGTGTATTTAAAATAAACGTTGATTAATGACATCATGAGAAGATTAATGAGGAATTTTAACGTGGACTTTTGGGACGGCATGGAGATTCCCAAAACAAACGGATTTCTTGCTGACACGAGTCAGGAAAAAGCTTCCCAAGGGCAGCTTTCCTTCAAGTGTTATTAGGAATAATTTTTTTCCTGTAGAAGATGGCACTTGGGTCTGGGAGCCAGGAGAGGTTCTGGATGTGTATTTGAGTTGGGATATCAGCCTCCATTCCCAGAAAATTAGTGGCACAAAGAAGAGAGGAAGAAAACCATGGGCTGTGGTGTCCTCTTGCCCGTGTGGAGGAGCTGGGAACAAGGAGCACCTTCCTGGAAGGAATTACCACGTCCACCTGAGCAAGGGAGCACATCCAGAGGTGAACAAAGAGATAGGAGAGGCCCAAGGGACTCAAAATTAGGCAGAATAAGCAAGGCAGTAAGTTCCCAATTAATAATTTCACCTCAGTGTGTAAAGACATTGACAATTTCCCTTACTGATAGGCAAGAGGGGTATTCTCATAAAATGATCTCTGAGAGGAAACCATTTCAGTCCACTCTACTTTTCCTGTAGGTCCTCCCTGCTTTTGGTATAAAATGAGGAAATTCAGAGGCTTGGAATTAAATATTTGCATTTAGGTGGGAGGTTTTCTCTTCCAGAAGAGCCTAATTCTACCAGAAAAATCACCAAATCGGTAATGGGCACCTTCATGGTTTGGTCATCCCAAGAAAACCTACATTGCTTGGCAGCTTTGGAGGCCCCATCCCATTCCCATGAGTTCATGGGCTGGGAACCTCCACAGGGAGGAGGAATCCTGTGATTCTCTGATTCTGTATTGGGAGGAAAGTTTGTGTTGGTGCCACTCATCCAGATCCAGAAAAAAAGGAGTCTCATTTATCTGTGTCATCTCCCAGTGCTGCAAGATAAAAGACAACCCCGGAAGCGTTCAGAAGGTCTGTGGATATGGCACCTGGGGACATGGATTGTTGGTGGGCTTGGCACTGTTGGGGGATGATCCTGGAGGGTTTTTCCAGCCTTAATGATCCCATGATTCCACGATTTGGATGATCCACAGAATCATCCAAACATAGTTCTGTTCCTTTCAGTGGGAATCATGAGTTCAGTCACAGGTGAATCCCCAGTCACCTGCATTGTCCCTCCATGAATCCTGTGGGTTTTCAGTTCCCAAATCATGGATATGTCACACCTTGAGTGCTGTGTCCAGCTCTGGGATCTCAGTTTGGGAAGGACACTGAGTGCTGTGTCCAGCTCTGGGATCTCAGTTTAGGATGGACACTGAGTGCTGTGTCCAGTTTGGGATCTCAGTTTAGGATGGACACTGAGTGCTGTGTCCAGCTCTGGGATCTCAGTTTAGGATGGACACTGAGACCCTTGAGCACATCCAGAGGAGGCCATGAGGCTGGTGAGGGGCTGGAACACAAACCCTGTGAGGAACGGCTGAGGGAGCTGGGGGTGTTTATCCCGGAGAAAAGGAGACTCAGGGGTGACCTTGTCACTCTCTACAACCCTCTGAAAGGTGGCTGTGCTCAGCTGGGGCTGGGCTCTTTCTCCAGGCAGCACTGACGGAAGGAGAGGACACAGCCTTGAGCTGCACCAAGGGAAATACAGGATGGATATTAGGAATAAGTTTTTCACAGAAAGAGTGATTAAATACTGCAATGGTCTGCCTGGGGAGGTGGTGGAGTCACCATCCCTGGAGGTGTTTAAACAAAGCCTGGATGTGGCACTCAGTGCCAGGGTTTAGTTGAGGTGTCAGGGCTGGGTTGGACTCGATGATCTTGAAGATCTTTTCCAACCTGGACATTCTGTGAATTCTGTGATTCTGGGATTCTGGGATGATACAAAGCTGAACCAACCACATGACCAAGCCCACAGTCCAGTCTTGTCATGTTGCTCTGGAATTCCTCCCATCATGTTTTGTGGCCTTGATTCCTCACAGCAGGGCCCTCCAACACCAGCAGGGCTCTTGGGAAAGTCACCAAAGTGAGACAAAAGAGACAAAAATGCACCGATTTTTGAGTGTGTTCGAGGAAGTTTAGAAGCCTTTTTTAATTATTGAATTTAATAATTGAAGCTTTAACAATAAGCCTTAATTTTAAGCCTTTCCTCCCCCCACCTCCAGTTTCATGTAAATCTCTTTCTTTTTTTTCAAACCAAGTTCGAAATTCACAACATTAAAAAAAAAAAAAAAAAAAAAAAAGTAGGAAATTTGAGGATTTTCCCACCCCACCCCACTTTCAACAGCTTCCAAACCTTTTTACTACGACGGCCTGAGAGGGCTCTTTATTTTTACAGCTGCTGCATACCTACTTCTCCTCGCTGGAAGACGCACACGCAGCTCCAGCGATCCTAATCTTTTCATTCCAGGAAAGGAACCAGCTGTAAATCCACTGAAGCAGGATTGGGATACAGCACCAGGGCTGTTGTTCTGCCCTCCTGCTGCTTAAGACTTCCCCTGAACCGCTCTCACACTCAGCCCTGTCCTGCCTCCAGGAGCCTGTGCTCCAAAATATTCCTTCCCATCTCCCAGTCCTGCCCTTAAAGACACTGGAATCAGGATTTTCCTAATTCCACCCCTGGAAAGCAGTGCTGGAGTCAGGTTTGGATGGGAGTTGGTTTCTTCCACCCTGAGAGCACCCGAGAGAGAGGGGCTTGGTTTGCATCCGCTCCCAATTTCCAAACAAATGGAATTTCGGGGATAAACTGACTCCGTGCCCCCTCCCTGTCCCTGGGTGATGCAAATGAATTTATTGAATGATGTGCAGCGCTTGAAAGTGCAGCTTCTTCCTGCTTTTTCTCCAAGCAGGATTTTCCTGCTATCCCTGCTGATGTCTCGTCACAGGGCAGGGTGTGAGAACAACAAAAATACTGGCATTAGCTGAAAAAAAAAAAAAAACCCAAAAAAAAAAAAAAAAAAAAAAAAAAAAAACACAAAAAAAAAACCACCAAAAAAACCCACCCCAAAACCCCAAAAAATTCTTTCTCATGTTTGAAAAGAGCGAGAATTTCCCTGCAATCTCCTGGAAAACGGCTCAGGGAGTCACCTTGTATCCATGCAAACGTCACCTCCAGGGTGAGTCTTTCCCAAATTTTGGCGGTAACCTGGCGCCGAGTGTGTACAAACACTCACAATGAGCGCTTAGCAACCCCTCCTGCCAGCCCAGGCAGGGGCAGAGGGAGCGAAAAATGTGCGTGGAGCTCTCCAGCTCTTCCTGCAAGGAAAATAAAGAGGCAAGGGACAGTTAAACCTGGGCTGGGCTGATGGGGAGAAGAGCAGGACCCCTTCCCCCCTTCCCTTCTTCCCCTCTTCCACTCTTCCCCTATTCCCCTATTCCCCTCTTCCTCTCTTTCTTTTTTTCCCTCTTTCCCTCTTCCCCTCTTCCCTCCTTCCCCTCTTTCTCGCTTGCCTTTTTGCCCCCTTTCCCTTTCCCTTTCCCTTTCCCTTTCCCTTTCCCTTTCCCTTTCCCTTTCCCTTTCCCTCTTTCCCTCTTTCCCTCTTTCCCTCTTTCCCTCTTTCCCTTTTTCCCTTTTTCCCCTCTTTCCCTCTTTCCATGCTGTCAACCTAAGCCTGTCTTTGTCTTCTTGGACTTGGCACGCCTGATCTGGGGTCCAGAGAACCTCTTAGAAGGTCCTCAGGAAAAGGCACACAAATGAAATATAAATAAAAATGAATAAAGAAATACATACATACATACATATATATATGTATTTACATACATATATATGTGTATATATATATGTGTATATATGTATATATGTATGTATATGTAATATATAAATATAAAAATAAAATTTTTTTAAAAAAAGTAAAAATAATTAAAAAATAAAAATAAATGTGGAATGGAGAGATGCCTGTTGTGTGAGGGGATGGGAAAAGAGGAGGCAGCCCAAAGTTCAGGAGACCTGCAGGAATTTTGTGTGCTGCCATTTCTTATCCTGTCTGGATCCAGGGTGTCCCAGCAAGGAGGAACGTGGCCATTGGGCATGGAAAGGGATCCTCACTCTCAGAGCTGGGGAATGAAGAGATCCTGAGCCCAAAGGCCACAAAACAACCCTCATGGGACCTGCTGAGTGTCCTCCAGAGCTGCCAGGCAGGACAAAGCCCCACCAAATCCTGGCCATGATGTGACCCAGGGTCCCCACCTTTGGGACATCCATTATGGTGTTTGGTGGCCTTTTTGGAGATGCGGGTGCCTGGATTGGCTCAGGAGAAATATCCTAACATGGAGATGATCCAGCACATCCATGGGATGCAATCCTCTGTTACATAAAAATATTTGAATGACACAGATTTCAACCCAAAAGCTCCAGGCCATTTGTGGGCAGCTGTGACACTCATAAACCACCACATTTAAAGGAAATAAATGTCTTTTCCCAACCCCTGTTGGCAATGTCACCTCATTGCTCACTTGGGGACAGCAGTGCTGAATCCTTCACCCTCACATGGCACCTCAGCATAAAACCTAGGGATTTTGGTCAGGAAAAAGAATTTCTTCACTGGGGGTCAGTTATGGGGAGATGGGCCTGGGTGTCACCAGGAGGATGTTCATTTGTCACCAGCTTCTCCTCTTTCCTGGAGTCTCCTGAATACATGAAACTGCCTTTAAAACCCAGAGTCCGGAATGTGAAATCCCAACCTCTGTTGGCAATGTCACCTCACTGCTCACTTGGGGACAACAGTGCTGAATCCTTCACGCTCACATGGCACCTCAGCATAAAAACCGTTTTATTTTATTTTCTGAGAGGCCCGGAAAAAGAATTTCTTCACTGGGGGTCAGTTATGGGGAGATGGGCCTGGGTGTCACCAGGATGATGTTCATTTGTCACCAGCTTCTCCTCTTTCCTGGAGTCTCCTGAACACATGAAACTGTAAAACCCAGAGCCTGGAATGTGAGATGTTACTGAGTGGGTGTTAATGACTCCCAGTCAAAACTCAGAGACAAGGCACGGTGCAGTTCCTTAACAAGCGTTCAACAAGCACAGCACAGCCCTTGTGAGTTATGCTTGGAAAAATCCTTCAAATATTTGTGAGTTGGAGTATATTTTGAATTACTGCTCCTCGGTAGCTCCTCCTGCAGACATCCTTCTTTCTGCTGCTGGAATCCCACTCACGTTCCTTCCCAGGTAACTTATCCAAATGGAGAGTTGACTGCAGGACGCCCTCAGAGCTGGAGAAGGATGGCAGGATCTCAGATATTCACCTGCAGAAAGGTGTATACCTCCAGCAGACTCTCTCTGGTGTATTTTGAAGGTGGATTGAGCTGGAGGTATTTAAATTTACTCCCATCCCAGCAGCATTTCAGCCTTGGGATTCACACCTGCCTCAGCTCCATGCAGGTAACGTGACACAAACCCATAAAAAGGTAACCTGGACCACACAGCACCGAATTCCTGCTCCTGCATCCACCAATTCCACCCGTGATCTGTCCCTCCTGCCCGTGCCTGTGCTGTGTCCCAGCCCCACAAACGTCAGCTGAAAGGGACACCAGCTGCTCTGCAATCCTCAGAGGCAATTTCTAGGCTCAGCTCATAAATACCAGCCCTTAAATTTGGCTACGTCTGAGCCTTTCTAGCCCTGCCCCGCTGCCCTGCTCCCCACGTCTGCCAGGATTAAAGCTCCCCCCAGCCCTGCCCCTCCCCTGCCTTTGATCCTTTTGTCTGGCCTGAAGAAATCCAAGCTGAGATAGAAAGCATGTGGGATACATCAGCCTGGTAGAAAGCTCCTCCGTGTATTAGCCTTCTTCTGGAGGAGTGAGATTTTTGTGGTATGATGCACAAGAGCCAAAACCTGCCAGCATTCCCTGGAAAGCAAAGAGAACCGGGAGCGAGGAGGGGGGAAGGAGAAAAAAAAACCCCAAAAAACAAAAAACTGAGCTCATTATTTGAGACCTGAACGTGTCATTATACAAATATATCCTCGTCATTAAACAGAACATCCACCCAGCTGATTTCCCCATTGCCACCCTGCTCAGGGGACCCTGAGGGACGAGGGTTGGAGGCTGGGAATATTGATCCCTTTGGAGGGTGAGGGCTGGGCTTGGCCGTGCTGCTGAGGAGGAACAGCTGGAGGGAGCATTCCCGAGCACAGCAGCAGCTGGATGCCCCTGCAGCCATCCCAGCCACATCTGGCAGAGGCACGGCAGCGCTGCCACCACTCCTCAGGCTCTCCAGAGCTGCTTCCGTGGGTTATTTCCCTCCTATCAAACCCTCAGGCTCTCCAGAGCTGCTTCCATGGGGTTTATCCCACTCATCAAATGCTCAGGCTCCCCTCTCCAGAGCTGCTTCCATGGGCTCTTTCATTTCCATCAAATCCTCAGGCTCTCCAGGACTGATTCCTTGGGTTATATCCCACCCATCAGCTCCTCAGGCTCCCCTTTCCAGGGCTGTTTCCATGAGTATTTCCCTCCCATCTCGTCCTCAGGCTCCCTTTTCCAGCACCACTTCCTTAGTTAAAACTTTTTTCCCTCCCATCAAACCCTCAGGCTTCCCTTTCCTGCTCTGCTTCCTTGGGTTATTTATTTCCCTCCCATCAAATGCTTGGGCTCCCCTTTCCGGGGCTGAGTCCATGGGTTTTATCCCACCCATCAAATCCTTAGCCTCCCTTTTCCAGGGCTGCTTCCATGAGCTCTTTCCCTCCCATCAAATCCTCAGGCTCTCCAGTGCTGCTTCCTTGGGTTATATCCCGTCCATCAAATCCTCAGGCTCCCCTTTCTAGAGCTGCTTCCATGGGGTTTTTTTCCCCTCTCATCAAATCTTCAGCCTCCCCACTCCTTCTCTGCTTCCTTGCTTTTCTTTTTGCCCTCCCATCAAATCCTCAGCCTCCCCTCTCCTGCACTGCTTCCATGGGTTATTTCCCATCCACCACATCCTCAGGCTCTGCTTTCCTGCTCTGTTTTCTTGAGTTATTTATTTTCCTCCCATCAAACCCTCCAGCTCCCTTTTCCAGTGCTGCTTCCATAGTTTTTGCCCTCCCATCAAATCCTCAGGCTCCCCTTTCCTGTCCTTCCATCGGATTTTTCCCTCCCATCAACTCCTCAACCTCCCCTCTCCTGCTCTGCTTCCAGGGGCTCTTTTCCTTCCCCAAAATCCTCAGGCTGCCCTTTCCAGAGCTGCTTCCATGGGATATTTCCCTCCCATCAAATCCTCAGCCTCCCCTCTCCAGCACTGCTTCCTTGGCTTATTTCCCATCCATCACATCCTCACTCTCTCCTTCCAGAGGCTCTTTTCCCACTATATCCTCAACCTCCCCTCTCCTGCTCTGCTTCCAGGGGTTTTTTCCCTCCCCAAACCCCCCATCCTTTGGCTGTCTCCTCGGGGCAGTGACACAGCACAGCCCGGCGGGGTGACCGGGAGCCGGGAATCGCATCCCGCCCATCCCAAATCCAACGGTAAAGATGCAGCCGGGGCTTGGCAGCGCCTTTCCTGGGAGCAGCAGACGGATTCTGCTCCGTGGGTTCTGTCACGGGATGTTCCCAAAGCCTCTCCCTCCCAAGTGAGAAAACCTCTGGAATAGCAGCCCCGCTGGCGTTTAACCACACAAAGGATCCCTCTCAGCTCGCCCTGGTGCCAAAGCTCTGACAAAATCACTTTGCCCTGTCACAAAGGGCTTGTCACCCTCCCTCGGTGTCACTGTCTCATCTCCCTTCATGACTCCATCATCCAAAAAAACCCCTTCTCCCCCCTGCCAAGCAACCTCTGGTGGCCAGAGCCAGCCCACAAACCTCGGGATGTGTGGATGACTTCTCCCTGGAAACATCCTCATCCCACCACAGAGGAGGGGTCAGGTCCCCAGCCCCTGAACCGAGAACCTCCTGTTCCTGCTGCAAAGCCACAGGGCTCTTTGACCAGCTGAAGGTTTCCTTAATTAAAACTAGAAATCAAATTCTCAAAAATAGATTATGACTCTATTTTGGGCTGAGTGCTGGGTTTGATTTTGTCCTGGTCAAAACGTCTCCTTCTCCTCCACTGGGAAATGCCTTTGGCCCCCAGTGGAATCAGCTTATTATAAAAGTGCTAAACAGCAGAGAAGTAATTCCTGAAATCTGAAATAATGGGACAGGACACAGATTGCTGGAATTTTAGTGCTCCTCTTGCCCATGGTGTATTTGTCACCACCAAGTGTGGAGTGCTGAGGGCCTGGAGCACATCTGGCACAGCAGGAAAGCTCCTAAGGACAATAAAGCAAAGGATAATAAACCCCTTAAAACCATGGATATGAGAAAACAGGAATGACAGACTTTTTATTCACTTTGGAGAAACTGAGGCAAGACAGTTGACTCCTCAGAAGCAGGCTTAAAGTCTCTTTAATGCACTAAATCCTTTATCTTGGTTATAAATCAAGTGATAAGTGGGTGAGCAGGAATCTTACCAGCATTGACTTCTAATTTAATTGTTTGGAAAAGCTCCTGGGGAAATCTGAGCCAAAAGGAAGATGTTCCCAGACCGTGTTTTTATAAGGCTGAGGGGTGCAAAGCCTTCTAAGAGGAATGCAATGCAAACATCATCCGCACCTGGAACAGAGTCTGGCTGCCCTGGAGCCCTGGAAATGTCCAAGGCCAGGCTGGACAGGGCTTGGAGCAGCCTGGGACAGTGGAAGGTGTCCCTGCCCATGGCAGGGGATGGAACAAGGTGACCTCTAAGGTCCTTTCCAACCCAAACCATTGATTCTATCATCCAAATGCTTATTTCATGGAATTATTCCCCTAAAACCCAACAACAATCCATGAGTGGCCCGAGGAAATCAGCCATGAACTTCACCACCCATCCAAAGAGCCAGGGGATAAAACCCAACCTCAGCTCTCCTGGGAGGTGCATCTGGGGCAAATCTGGATGAGGATAAAACACCCCAGACTGGGGTGAAAACCAAAATCAGGCTTTGAACAGCTCCATTCCCTCTTTTCCCAGCCATGGGATGGGAGAAGGGGGAAAGGAAGTTATTTAGGACATTGAGGGGCTGGAGAGTGTCCAGGGAAGGAAACGGAGCTGGGAATGGGCTGGAGAATTCCTGAGGGAGCTGGGAAAGGAGCTGAGCCTGGAGAAAAGGAGCTCAGGAGGGACCTGGTGGCTCTGCACAAGTCCCTGACAGGAGGGGACAGCCAGGGGAGAGATTTGGGATCTGCTCCCAGGGAACAGGGACAGGAGGAGAGGAAATGGCCAGGGGAGGTTTACGTCAGTGGAATGGTTTTGGTTTAAATATTTTTTGGTTAATGCACTATTTATTGAATAACCAAAATGTTTACAAGTATAAGGAATGAATAACACAAAATAATAATTTTCTTCTTGTTGTTTTGAAGAGAGATGGTAAAACTGTGAGAAGTTTTGCTAGGAGTTAGTTTTCTTAGGTTTTTTATTAGTTTTAGGGGGTTTTTGGTGTTGAAAAACGTTGAGGTTTAGGTTTGGTGGGTTGTGGGTGTAAGATTTTGGTGGGGTTTTTTTGCGTTTTTTAGTTTAGAGTAGATTTGAATAGTTTTAAGGAAAAAGGAAAGAAAAAGTTTAGGAAGCTTTTTTTAGTTAGTTTAACTAAAAGTAAGAAAAACTTTTTTGATTGTTGTTGGTGTATTTGATGAATATACGGTTTTAAGGAACAAGAAAAAAAATGCAGAGGAGTGAATATCGTTTATAAACTAATTGCACAGGGTTGTTTTGTTTGTTTGTTTTATTTTTAGAACAAGTTTTAAAGGCATAAAATACAATATATAATACACAGAAAATAGATTATTTGGGATACAAGCATAATAGTTATTTTAGGACATTTTACTCACAGAGTGTGTTTGAATGTCTCATTTTTTTTTTTCTTTCTTTTCCTAATGTATGTTAATGTATGTTAATAAAATCTACCTGTTTTACTTTTAAATCAAACCTACTTCACCTTTCTCTCCCAGAATCCAAATCAGCAAATCTCCAAATCGGCAAACAAAATCCAGCAAACATAAAACCACCGCAGTTGGATATTAGGGAAAATGTTTTCCCTGAAGGGGTTGTCAGGCTCTGGAACAGGCTGCCCAGGGAAGTGGTTGAGCAGCCATTCCTGGAGGTATTTAAAATATGTGTGGATTCGGCACTTGGGGACAGGGTTTAGTCATGGCCTTGGCAGTGCTGGGGGAATGGTTGGACTCGATGATCTTGGAGCCCTTCTCCAGGGCTGAAAACGACTCCGTGACTCTCTTTGCTTTCCTTTATTTGGTTTGCTTTTGGTTTTCCTCGAGGTTCAGCAGCGGGGTTGGCCTCGTCCACAAATCCACACTTAATCAGGGTCAGAGCGCCGTGCCTCTTCCCACTTCCCAACCGCGGCCTGTGCTCTGCAGAACACCATCAATTAACCCCCTGCTCCAGGGCAGGGCTTGGCTTCCCTGCTCAGCCCCCGGGGCAATTAGAGATGGGTAAGGATGACACAGCCCCCGAGTGTCCTGGGAAATGGGCTGAGACCACAAATTCGTTTCGCGTCAGTCACCGCCAGTGCTCCAGAGCCGCTGCAACCCAAACAGGCTGCTCCAAGCTAGGAGAAAAAACAGGGGATAAACAGGGATTTTCTCCAAGCTAGGAGAAAAACAAGGGATGTTTTCTGTTTTTTTTTTTTTCACAATAAAAGCAGATCTGACTCCTCAGGTGGCACCTCTTGGTTGTCAATGTTGGGACCCTTCTTCAGAATCTCCACTGGTGGAATAAAGACAAACACTGGCCTTTCTTTTCCAACCAGGTGTAAGCCAGACAAAGAACAGGATGTGTTGATCTGGTGGGCTTCATGAATTGCTTTCAAGGCCATCTTTCCAAGGCAAATGCAGGTTAGAGGGAATTCTCTCAGTGGCCACATCCAACCCTGGAATTCCCATCTGGATCCACACTGGGCGTGATCAGCAAGACAAATAAAACAAAGCAGCAAAACAAGAAATCTGCAAGAAAGGCTAAGACTAGACTTAGAGCTGGTTCTTGAGAGTAATTTCTTAAATTCCGCATTCCATGGGAAGTGTGGGATCAGTCAGGGCTGAAGCAAAGGTTACACCTCACTCTTCCCACCATCCACAGTAACTGAGCTGCTGAGCCTGTGCGGAGCTGCACGTAGAGTGATCAGAGAAGGGCGTTAATTACTTCATTAAAGTGCTTTCTGATCTCTCTGGGTGATGATGGACCTGGGAATTGCAGTGGGATCAAATACAGGAGAAGTTTGGAGCCAGTCTGGACAATGGAGAAGCAGAAGAGGCCCTTGATGGATGCTGTGCCTCATGAACCATTCCTGCTCATATTCCTGGGCTTCTTCCAGGATCTCTCCACACCCTTTCCCTTCAAACACAAATGTTCAGAAGTACAAACACGACACTGGATGGGGTTTTTAGATCCCTCCCAGCTCAAACTGCTCTACAATTCCATCCCTAAAATCATCCCAGACAAAGTGCATCCACCATCATCACCAGGATGGACCACACAAAATCGTCTTTTCCTCAGATCTCCTGGTGCTGGTAAGACCACGACACACTCACTGTACCCTCCTTCACACTCTGACACAATTCCTATATCCTGCAGCTTTAGGGGGATGAACTCCAGATTCACAAATGTCTCCTTAAAACACATGAGCCATGTTCAGAAAAAAATAAAAATCTTCTGCAAAGATGTGAAATCTCCAAAAACATGAAATCTTTTGATGTGAAGATCTTTTGCAGATCTTCTGCAAAAATGTGAGATCTTTTGCCAAGACCAAATATGCTGTGTTCTGTTTCCTTCCTTTTCACCACTCACCGTGGTCCATCACAGAATTATTTGTGTGCCTCCAGTTGTCCCTAGGAAATTCCCAAGGAGAAAAAACAGCCAATAACCCGCATCAGGTCTTATGGAAAAATCCAAGATTTGGGATAGATGAAAGATCTGGGGAGAAGTTCTGCTCTCTCATGCGCTGTAATTTTTTAGTCATTATTATCCCAATTAGTGCCCCTGACAGGCTTTGACCTCCACCCTTGCCAGGGGATCCAAGACAGGCAATAGAAGAATAAATTAATAAAAACAACATTTTGGGGTGGTTTTTTCCTTCAGTTCAGCACTGAACCAACTCCAGCAGGGGAGGATGGAGGAGATTCCTTCACTTTTACTGTGTCCTTTTAATGCTGGGCTTAACCAGAGGTCTCCAAGCCACCACTGCAGGGCTTCAACTTCCCATTCCCATCCAGCTCATGAACAATTCCCGTTCCCTTTTCCCTGGGGGTGCTGCTGTGCCATGGCCTCAGGCTCAGGTTATTCCCTGCTCCTTGGTGTGAGGTCTGGCTGGAGCTGGAGGACAGCCAAGGTGTCAGAGGGACACCTTTCCCTGGGAGCTGCTGGGTGGGATGTCCTGGGTCTGCTGCCCTTGTGAGCGCCATCAATGAGGGATTTTCCTTCCAGGCTCTCCATGATTTTTTATGGCTGGGTGGGAGAAATGGTGTTGCTCCCACTGGATTGCTGGAGGTGCTAAACTCAGTTTTAATATCAGAGCGAAGCCCCCAGGGGATTCCTGGTGAGGGTTTTGGGAATGTGAGGATGAAAAAAGCCCTCTCAAATAATCCAAATTTAACGGAAAACAGGATTTGTGTAGCTTCGTATCACGGTGGACTGTTCCTCATGGATAAAGTTATGCAGATATTTCCCCCCCAAAAATTCAGGGCAGTAACAGATGGGAGTCTGTGGAACATGGTTCTAATATCTGAGGTATTTCTAGTTTATAGATTATTCCATATAAATCAATATATCAATTTATCTATCAATATATATTTATATATTTATATGCCTTTATATACAGAACTTATATAAAACTTATATATTTCTATAAAATTTCTATATTTATATATTTATATGTATATTTCTATATCTATGCTTGGTATTTCTAAAGGACTGATTTATTGGTTTATTCAATATAAATCAATATACTGATTAATTTATCTACTGCTTTATCTATCACTTGATATTTCTATATCTATTTCTGTATTTCTGTATTTCTGTATTTCTGTATTTCTGTATTTCTATATTTCTGTATTTCTATATTTCTATATTTCTATATTTCTATATATTTGTATAGAAATTTTTGTATTTCCATTTATATATTATATACTTATATATTTTTATATAAATATATTTATATAGAAATATATGTATTTCTATATCTATACTTGGTATTTCTAAAATATTGATTTATTGATTTATCTACTGCTTCATCTATCCCTTGAACAGCTCTAGACATCAGCACTGAGATTATTAATTATAATCTCTGGGGATATTCTCCATTTTAAAATACCACAACCAAGAAAAGAATTAAAAAAGCCTGAAATATCAGTTCAATTCCCTACCATTGCTCATTCTCATGCTTTACTGGACATCTCTGGATATCAGAAATTTGAATTTTATAGGAATTCAAATAACAACAGGCACAAAGCTATCTAGTCCAGAGCAGGAGTAAAGACTGTTCTTATTTTATGGAATTACTCAAGAAATAACCAGAACAAATGTGGTTATTATCTCATAATGCCTTGGACATATTATAATTTATTGGGATTTTTCCCCTTTAAAAATATTGCTGACCTAGCAAAATTATAATTTCTTATTTAGAGCTTGACAATCCTGCTGAATTAACCTGTAAATGCCACAAATACAAGATTGTTTGGAAATTTTTTTGGTTCCAAAGGGATTATCGTTTGTGGTGGAAAATTTTCTAATGGAAAAATGTCATTTCATCACAGAAAAACTTGGTTTTTTTTCAGAAAGACCCTGTCAGGTTCAGAGTAAAATTCCCCATCGGAGCCTGAAAAATATTCCCAAGCTTAGGAAAACAGACTGGATGACCAAACCAGAGTCAGTGACCGATTTCTGGGATTTATGATGGTGCAGAAATGTTATATTCTGTAGGCACCCTTCTTTCCTATCTCTCTGCCTTGGGAGCTACTTGGATTCCTGAAAAATTCTGCTGACTTCAGACAAAGAAATACCAAACTTCTCAGTTATCCAGGTAGGAAAAAAAAAAACAAAACCCAAAATACTAACAGCATCTATCTGACAGTTGTGGATTTTAAGTGAAAAGCTGAACTTGGCCTTGCTTTCCATTTCCTACGGCTCATGGTAGTTCCAAATTCAACCTTTTTAGACACAGGTGTGAAGGGCACTGCTTTCCAGATGGCAATGGAAATCCTCAGCCCTAGGAGAGGGCTCCTTCAGCAGGATGAGGAGGAGCGAGCAGAGGAAGGCTGAGGAGCCATTCCAGCCTTGGCTGCAATCAGGATGAGGCCACAGATCCTTCCTGGATGCTCAGGAGCCTCAGCCTTCCCAAATTCCCCAGGGGGCAGGTAAATGAACCTCTCCGTGAAATTCCTGCCCCATCCCAACACCTGTCCTCGCCAGAGCTTCCAGAGACAAATCCCTGAGTTATGATGGTGCAAAGTCCTTCCATGATTTTGATGCCTGAAGTTTTATTTCCATGTATTTCACGTTCTGTGGTGCCCAGGGGGGCAGCTCTGAGCTCACAGTCAGTGTCACTCAGCTCTCTGCACACAGCAGGGACACAAAACAAATCCCTGTCCTGCTGCACACCAAGGACACCTGGGACAAGTTTTCAGGCCCCAAAGCACCAACAACGGTGGCTGAAGGGAGAGAACAAGAAGGATGGGACTGCATCAGCTGCAGCTGGAACTGGACAATTCAACCCCAAGGTGCAAATGGACCAAAACTGATCAAAGTGTGAGACCTGGTGACCGTTTGTCCATTTTGTGTCCATTTTGTGACCATTTTGTGTCCATTTTGTGACTATTTTAGGCCCACCTTGGGTGTAGCCCTGGCCAGGCTCTTGTCCTGCCCAAGGTGGATCCTTAAAAGGCCTTTCAATAAATCTCTTCTTTATTCTCCAGCTCTGTCCAGTCTCTGTTTCTAGCTCAGCCTTCCCAAGGCACCACCTTGGGCTCTCCTTTCCTGACACAACTTATGCTCCAGCCTGTTTGAACCGTGGCCAGGGGCAGATGGAATTGCAGAGGCTGAATTCCCCCAGCAGGGAAAGGGGGCCAAGGTGAACCCAGGAATTTCCCCCCCAAAAGCACCGTGACCCCTCCAGCTTTCCCGAGCACCCTCCACCTCCCAAATCTGCAGCCCAAAGAGGCTTTGTGCAGCCCCTCTGCTGCCCTGAGGGAAACAAGGAGGGCATTTTTCTCTGCTTGTCCCTTAATTCGGTCGGCAAACATTCCCCACACAAAACAGCTGGGCTGGGAAGAATCCCTGGAGGCACCATCTTGCATTTGCCCAATGGATTAGTTGGTAATTGCTGGGTGTCTGACTCCTGTGCATGGCAGGACAAGGCTTGGTCTTTATTTAATTTATTGGTCATTATTATTTTCCTCCCCCTTTCCCACCCTGACCTGTTTCCTAAATCCTTTTTTTCTCGGGAGGGAGAGGGAAGCAGGGGAGGGTTATGGGGTTTTCATTAACAAAGCCCTGTGAGCCTAAGAGTGACTTTGGAAGGCAGGATATTGACCTTTATGGCTCCTAATGCCACGTTACAACATCTAATCCCACATTCCAGGCTAAAAAAAAAAAAAAAAAGGGAAAGGATGGGTAGGAGAGAAAATACTTCTCATTGTGCAAAATGCCCTGGGTCCAAAGGAAACAGAGGTCATTGCAAGGGAGTTGGCAAAAAAAAAAAAAAAAAAAAAAAAAAAAAAAAAGGAACAAAATTAGATTTGGGTGGATTTTTTCTGGGGGTTTACAGAAATTTCCAACCAGCTGAGGAGCTCTGGAGTGATTTATCACAATGAGAATTTCATCTTCTCTCCTTGACTTCACATCATTCCCCACGCCCTCCCAAAATTCACCTGCTTGTGACTCTTATCAAGCATTTATCACCCAGAGGGTGGGGACAAGGAAAAGGCTGCCCCAACTAGAGCCAGGGAGGAGCTGGGTGTGAGGTGGGCAGTGATAAAAGACAGGTTGGGAAAGCTGGAACTGCTCATCCTGAAGAAGGGAAGGCTCCCATCAGACCTTAGAGCCCCTTCCAGCCTGAAGGGAGTTTGTGAGAGAACTGGAGAGGAATTTGGAGTGATGGGAAAAGGGGGAATGATTTTAAGCTGGAGGTGGGTAGGTTTAAATCAAATATTAAGAAGTTCTTCACTATAAAGGTGAAGAAATCTGGAACAGGGCCCCCAGAGCAGCTGTGGGTGCCCCTGGAATTGTTCAAAGGCAGGTTGGATCACCCTGGGATAGTGGAAGGTGTCCCTGCCCATGGCAGAAGATGGAACTGAAGCATCTTTAAGGCCCTTTCCAACCCAAACCATTCCAACATCGTATGAACAGCTCTTCCTTCTGGATGAAAAGTGGGAAAATCTCATTTGTTTTTCCCTGTGGGAAAACCAATAATGCTGGAAGGCAAACAAACCTCTCCCTGTGTCCAGGGAGCAAACAGCATCACCCCATCCATCCATCCCAAAGGGTGACAGTGCCCAGGACAAGCCAGCTCTGTCCCCATTACCTCCCTAAACTATTTCCCTCCTTGTACACAGTAAGGCTGTTAAATTCTGGTTTTTTGAGCTCTATAAGTGACTGAGCACAACACCATTGAAATTCTTGCTTCAAGGCACTGTTATACACATAAACAAGGAAGTGGGAAAAAAAGAGGGATTTGGGCAGAGCAAGGAGAAATAGGCAACCCTAACTCAAATAACCGATAAAACTTCAGCCAAAAAAACCAAAAAAACAAAAGAAAACAAAAAACCAAAAAACCAAAAAAATAACCCAAAAAAAATCCCCACACCAAAACAAAACAAAACAAAACAAAACAAAACCCCCAAAAATAAAACAACAAACAAAACAAACCCCCCAAACCCCCCCCCAAAAAAAAAAAAAAAAAAAAAAAAAAAAAGAAAAAAAAAAAGAAAGACTTTATAACATTTAAAATTCAACACTGATACCTGTGACCTGAAGAACATCTCAAAAAGTTTGGTTTGTATCCAAAAAACAGACAGTGATGTTTCCAGCACAGCCTTTCCCACTGGTGCAGACTGGGACATTACAACACTGTCCAATTCTGGTTATTTTTACAGTGCTTTTCCACTAGCAGCAGTGACAAAGCAAGGGACAGTGACACCATTTGTTAGAAACTTGGTGGCTGTGGAGATCCTGAGAGGTTTTAATCTGGAAGTTGATTTTCCATGTAAAAAAAGATGGAAAAATCATGCAGAAAACAAATTGATTTTGATAGCACTTTATTCTAGGAAAGAAAACCCAATAGAAAATTAAGGCCTTAAGATGAAAATTTCCTCATCTGCCATGTGCAGGGTGGAATGATTCATGTTATTCAAGCAATCTGGTGGGGAGAGAGAGAGGGTAAGGAAGGGGATTAACTTCTTGGGAAAGTTTACAATGTTTTTTAACTTACAGAATCCTCTTCAAAGCCAGAGGCAGATCCCACACATTTCGTGTGTGCCTTCCAGTCTGCCTCTCCGCTGATACATCCCCGTGCAGAAACCCAGACATCCAACTAATAATTAGAGTTCATTACTGCAGCCTCAAGAAGGCTCCTGGTGTCTTCCTCAGAGCCCTGACTTGTCTGGGGGCAAGTGAGAGACCAGAGGTTGTGGCTGGAGATCTGAGAGCTGGGGATGAGCCTGCACAGAGCTGCTGGAAAATCACTCCCCAGCCCCTTTCCTTGGTCACATCCCGGCTCCTCTGCTCAGACACCCCGCTTTCAAGCCGTTTTTTTGGTTTTAAAACGGGAATTAAACAAAATAAACCGAAGCAAATCAGCCCTGACTAGATTTGGGTTTGCTCCCTCCCCACAAGACGCACACCAGGGCAGCCAAAACCAAAGGACAATTAAACCCCAGGTTCCCTTTTTAAATTAAACATTCCCCTTCCAGGTCACGGGTTCTGCTCCAAACCAGAGGGTGAATCCACTGAAGGGTTGGTAAAAGGGTTCAAGGTTGTGGCAGAGCTCCCTGAAAATCCCCCTTGTCCCGTGGATTTCAGGGATGCTGACCCCATGAACTCCTGCTCCAGGATGGGAACATCCTGGATTTTTTCACTAGCTCTACAGAAGGGTGTGGGGGGGATGGAAGGATGTTTGTTATTCTTGAGGAATTTTTATTATTTTTTCCTGGATCCACAACGGCGCAGGGGCTTGGAGGAGCTCGTTGCTTTGCTAATGTGTGGTTTGCAACAAGAGCTGCAGGAAAGGCTCCTTGAAGGAAAACCAAAACTGGCTTCGGGAATGAGCCAAGCCCAAGTGTTTGGGAGGGATCCGGGGAAGAGGATGGAGAGTGGGGAGGGGGGGAGGCAAAGGAGGGTAATAAGAGCTGTGTGTGGTACTTCCACACACAGAAAAAAAAAAAAACAAAAACCAAAAAACCTCTTGAGGAATGGGTTTGGGATGCCTCCCTTTGGAAACAGTTAAAAAATAAAAAAAAAAAAAAAAAAAAAAAAACAAAAAAAAAAAAAAAAGAAAAAAAAAAAAGGGAGCAGAAGGCTGCGTTTAAGAAGAGGTTAGAAATGTTTAAAGACCAAATAGACCCAAAAAAACCCCAAACCATGTCCTTGAGGGCTCCTCTCCCATCAGCATTCCCATTCCAGGAGAGCACACTGGCTAAGGCTACGTGACCAGTGAATGTGTCCTGACCCCAACTGCACCACAAGAATAATAGAACTCATACTGTGCTTTCCTCTGGTAGAGTTCAGAGCACTTTATGGGAAAAGATGTGTTTTCCACAAAAAAAAAAAAAAAAAAAAAAAAAAAAAAAAAAAAAAAAAAAAAAAAAAAAAAAAAAAAAGTTCTCCAACAGGAACTGGAACCGGGAAAACAAAACCAAACAAACCCCCAACTTTTAGAATTTTCCATCTAAAATATAAAAACGGGACAGAGGAACATTTTAAAGAGAGGAAAACAGTCTTGCTTAAAACCAGAACATTTCATTTCTGAGAAAAAAAAAAAAAAAAAAAAGAAAAAAAAAGAAAAAAAAAAGAAAAGCCAGGGCACAAGGGAGGTTCAAGTGGCTTGTCCAGAATCCCACTTGGGACTTGCACCTTCATCTCCTAAGCCACAAGTGAGTCTGTCTTCAGTTAAACTGTAACGTCAGCAGTGATTTTGGGCAAATAGTGACAGAATGAGTCCAGTTTTACTGGTAAAGGCGCCGGGCTCTAAACCAGCCTCTGGAAGAGCTCTCCTTGCCCACACACATTATCCAGCCTGCGATGGGACAGCAGAGAAGGCAGGAAGAGCCCAGAGAGAGCATCGACCCCTCTGAACACCCTGAATGCCCACAAACCTTCCCCAAATTCCTGCTGTTCCATTTAGGCCACCCCTGGGAATGGATTCCCCCAGATGACACCGAGTTTTGGCCTCTCCAGGTTTTTCTCCTGAGCCAACAGCACGTTAATCCTGCACGGAGTTTTCCCAGAGCACGGGGATCATGGAGACTCTCGAGATGTCATCTGCCACTTCAGAGGGACTGAGAGAGCCAAGAATAGCAGAGAGCCAGAGCAGCACATACCCCTGGGTGCTCTACAGCTGTGCTCCAGCCTGAGACCTGTAATTTTCACACCATTTCTCACCACCCTACATTCAGACAACTCCGTTTTTCCCAGCTCTGTGGTCTGAACACCCAGATCTCCAGTTTTTTTTACATTGTCTCCTCATTCCAAAGGGTTGGCAGAGCCTAGAGGCAAAAAGCGTTCGGTGCGTTGTGTTCCTCACTCTGATTTATGTTGGCTTCTGGAATTAATTCCTCTGTTTAATAATTATTTCATTGAGCAGAAAGTGGTGAAAGATACCCAAACAATGACATGGATGGGTTGATGGATGTTCTGCAACAGCTGTGGGTGAGGTGGGACACTGAGAACTGAAGAGGAAACCACGGCAGAGTGAAGGCAGAAAAAGTCCATTCTACCTCCTTTCCACCTCCTCCTTTTGAGGGGGTGAAGAAATCTCTAAAACTTTCAGTCCTTACCCACCTTTTCAAGCTAAACATGCACACTCCTGCAGCTGATAGAGGGAAAGAGGTCATTTGTGTCACCAAAATTTAAAAAAGAGGGGAAAAAAGGAGGAATTCTTTATTTGTAGGGTAAATCTGTAGCTTGGCCCTTGGACCATCTGTGCAGAGACCAACGTAACTCATCTCTCAGCTGGAACCAGTCACATTCCAGCAATACCCTCACCCTAAATGAAGCAAATCTGTTCCAGATGGAGAGGTTTTGAAAGAATTTTACACCTCACACCAGCATGAGGTGTAACCAGTCTAATCTTTCATCCAGTGGGACAGTGGAGGATACAGAATAACACCTTGTAAGGTGGATTTCTTTTCCGGACTTGGTGGGAATTGGAGCAGAAATGTTGGATCAGTGTTGAGACCTCAACACAAAACCCAGAGTTTGGTCTCCACAGGAGGATATTACTGGTCTGGGTTGAGGATGTGTTGTTCAGACATCACAGTGTGTGACCTTGCCAGTGGATCCAACCTCCAAGGTTTTCAAACCGAACTGGGCTTAGATATTTAGATTTTACTTTTTTTTTTCTGGGTATCTAAATGAGTTTAGGCGCTGAAGACTTGGCGAATGCTCTTTCTCTATCTCTTGTGGACTTCTAGAAGTTGTTCTGGAACCAGCTCTGCAGCCAGCCCTGAACACAGCCTGACAACGGAAGGGTTAACACAGCACATAAAGCGTGTCTCCAAATGGATTAAAAGTCAGATGTTGGAACCCTGGAGGACGAAAATTCCAGGATTTCTGAGCTGAGGGGTGCTGACCCCACATTTGACCTGAGGCCTTGGAACAGGCTCCCAAAATTGTGTGACAGCACTGGGGTTGTGGGGTTGGAGTTGTGTTGTGTGATCTCATGGGTGAAAAACTCAGATTTGGGGTTTTGGTAAATAGTGATGTGTGTGGAGGATTCAGGGTGTTGTCTGGGTTCTTCTTCTTCACCTTCTTCTTTCCTTCTTCATCATGGATTTGGGCGGTTTCTCGAATTGGGTGAAAAATTGTTGGAGTCCAGGACATCCCCTTGGATGCCTGGGACCTGAGGAAAGGAGTTTGAACCCTGGACAGGTGGGTGTGGAGACGGTCGAGGGGGCTCGGAGACCTTGGCAAAGAGCCCAGGGAAAACACCGGGTTTCATTTTAATCCATGGGAAAAGCTTTCAACATTGCAGAAGTAATTACAAACTTCCAGGATGTGAAAATTGTAGTTTAGCACAGTAGATGATGTAGAATTTAATAGTTTTAAAATTTTTAGAATAGAAGTAAATGGGGACAAGATGGTGGAATTTGGGTGGTACCTTATGTACTTCTCCTTCTTCCTCGTTCTCCATTTTTTGGGGCGGTGATGGCACAAAGTAGTCAGAGTGGATTGGACCGAAGTGGAATGTCACTTCTGGTGTGGGCACTGGGCATTGGCACAAAATAGTAAATAACTAGTACGTAGTTATCTGTATAAATGTTAGGGGACATCCATCTGTGGGGCAGTCGCCTCGTGTCCCAGCTGCTGTCCGGACCTCGGCTGGGAGCAGAGAAAATTTTGAGATATTGAATAATAAACAACACGAGAAAAGGTCTGAAAAAAAAGGTCTGAAAACAGACCTTGAGGACTCTGCTTTTTACACGGATGCGACTCGGGGCTTTTTAGAGGGCCAAGGACTTTAAACCTTTAAAGCTCGCGTGAGGAAACCCCCCCGACAAAAAATGTCCACATTGCAGGGCCTCAGGTGGTTATTATTGGGTGACAAGTATAAATTACATAGGTGTCACCTTGGTATTGAGTAATTATCTCTTAAATAACCTTGGTAAGAGTTAGAAGGTCTCCATTTTGTCTCGTTTCTCTAGCTTGCTTGTTGGAGCTCACACCTCATGAGACTGTAAATAAGATATATATAAAAGAGACATATCAAATATATTTTGAAATATATCTTTTGATATATCTCCTTTGATATATCTCCTTTGATAGATATCCTTTGATAGATATCTTTTATATATTTAAGATATATATAAAATAATAGATATATAAATAGATACATAAAAATATATAAAAGATATAACAAACAACCAAGACCAAACTCGACTTTATGTTCCCGTGTCTTTCATCTCGACCTCGACCAAGATAAGGCAGAGAGAACTGTAACAGTCAGACTTCTGTGTTATTTACTGGCAGATGCAGGCTCAGAGAAACATCTTCCTTACCCAGTGCCAGTGGCCAGCAGCTCATTGCACTCAAATCCTCCCAGGCTCGGGAATTTCGTGGAGCAGATTCTTGGTGTGATTATCCGCAAGTTTTTGAAGGATGGGTCTTTCATGGAAGCCTGAAAACAAGCTCCACATGAGGAGAATTCCTGTCAGCAACTGAAAGCAAAGAGAAACTCCAGACTGGCCAGGTCTGCCAGGGAGGTCTTCTCCAAACTCCAGCTAATATCCAGGGAATATCTGTCTCCCTGCATTTCGAAGTTGACAGGGATAAATGATAAATAAAACAAGGAAGAGCCAATTTCCAACCCCAAAAATAAGCAGGATAACCTTCTGTCCATAAATCTAAACTCTCTTCCATCCCAACTCACCCCAATCCAACTGATTGACTGGAATCAATCTAGAGACTGGGCTTGGATTTCCTTGGAAAAAAAAATTACAGCTGCTGTTGAATTTCAAGTGTTTTGAATGAAGATGAGACCAAACTGAATTTGAAATGAGGAACCCATCAAAGTGATAAGGGAGCAAAAATCCAAGTCCTAAACCCTGGGTTTTACATGGAAAATGGCACAGGAATGAGCCTGCCACAGGTGAATCCAGCATGGAATTCTCTTCCCAACCCTCTGGGTGACAGCCTTTGTGAGAGATGAGGGATGAAGGCCAACTCCAAGGATTTGAGGAGGAGGAAGATGTTGCTGGTGCCACTCTGGCAGCCAAAATGTTCCTTGGGCTGGAGCCCTCTGTGCAGAGATCTGCTGGGATCATCTCCTGCCCCTTTTTGTCCTATTTCTGTAGGAATTCCTACTTTTGGAGTGGAAGGTTGTCTGAGAGAGGGCTGCACATCCAACCCTCATCCAGTCTCAGCAAGGCACTTCCCAAAGGGCTCCCTCACCACCCTGAGGATGCCCATGGAAAACTGTTGAGCCAGTAGATTTCGGGTCAAGATCTAAACCAAATGGAATTCACTCCTCCAGTGCTGCATCCATCCCTAAAGCACCACGATGCACGTCCCGGAACATTTGGGGTGGAGGTGATGAAAAAATGGTTTGTGAGAGAGGATCCCAGTGATTGGAACAAAAAGAAAACTGCATCAATTTAAATTAGGGTTAGACTTGCTCAGAAAGTCAAACAAACACCAAAATGTGTCTATCCACATGTGAACTTTTCTCTTACTCTAAAAAAAAAAAAAAATTAAAGGGAAAAAAAATCCCAGTTTGGCTTGGATTGAACCGAGTTGAGTACGAAGACCAAAACCAGTCACTAATTAATGGTGTCTCGTTTGCTGGTATTATGCACCATAAAAATTAATAAGGGACTTCTCTGGGAAAATAAATGGTTAGCTGGAAAGCCAGCTTTGGCCTTTGGTTTTTTTCCTGTTACTCATAACTTCTCAATGAGATTCCTTGAAACTTTGAGCTGGTTCCTTCCCAGGAACTTTTAGCAACTGCCCAGGGCCAACATTAAAACGAGGAATTGATGCAGCCTCCCTGATATCAGTGGAGAGAGACTGGGTGTAAAATTTAACTGTTCATGCTGATTCCAGACCTCATATTCTAAAAAAAAAAAAAAAAAAAGAAAACCAGGAAGAACACACACAAAATTTTCAGAAGTTGTGGATTTAGGTACATCTATATCTATAACTTTCTGCATCTTGAGATTTAGGCACCAAAACTTCGATTATTTTAACAATGACAATCACCTGAAGTGGTCACATAAAAGGTGGCAAGTGTTTCCTTTCCTAAAAGAGGTCCAAAACCTGGGAACATTTCCAGTGAGCAATGGAATCATACTCTGATACTTCGCTTTGTCCCGTTTCCTCATATAATCCATTCTGGCACGATATAAGATGTCAGCTAATCCTTTAAACAACATGGTTGGGATTAAATGCTGTATCTGAGATGAAAACTTCTGCTTTCTGGGAGGTTTAGAAGTGGAAGCAGCAGGAGAAAAGCCACTCAAGCAGCAAAGAAGAGATTTAGAGCACAGGCAAAGACCAAAAACTGGGATATCAGATACTACCCACCCTGCTGGTGGAGTTCCCACACTCCCTATCAGCCTCCCACTGCCTCCAGAGGCAAATCCATTCCAGCACCACCATTCCCACCCGTGGAAGTGACCTACAGCAGCCTGGGTGGGCTGGAGAGGGGGGACAGGGCACAGCAGACCTTGGGATGGACCAGCAGAGCTCAGGGGACGTGGAGAAAATGAGCCCAGGAGCTCGTTTTAGGACTTCATGAGAAAAACCACCACTGACTCCACATCCCTGGATCAAAAATGGGAGCCTCAGATGGAATATCCCGGGTCAAATCTCCATGTGGATTAAGCAGAGATAACTTTGGACACAGTCAGAGCTTTGCTGGTTGACATAAGCCCAGAGCTGGCCCAGGATCCTCTTTGATTTTTGTTGTGCTGATGTGTTTTTGTGTTTTTTTTTTTTTCCCTGCACAATTTTCCATTGCATTTCTCCTGGAATCTTTAATTCCAGCTTTTCTCCTTAATGAATCCTCTTCCTGCAGCAGCCCAGCACTGGAGAAGGAATCCTGCTTGGGCATTTTTTAGGCAGCCAGGTCTCCTTTGAGGCCTGCAGAGAGCTGCGGGTGTTTGGCTGGGGATGAAAGCAGCAATGAACAATGCTGGTTTATTCCTGATATTTTGCTGCAATATTTCAGTGATGTCAAAGCCAAACCTTCGGAAAAAAAAAATATATATGGAGTACACAGGGCTGGGTCCGGTGGCTGGATTAAAAGAACAGGATTATTTTGATTACCTTGATTAGAGCACCAGCGTGCTGAATCATGTTCAGCCAAGGAAATATCACGGAGGCAAAATTTACTCCTCTGTACGGAGAAAAGCAGGAGAGGAGGAAGGCAGGGAGGGAAGAAAAATGACTCTGAATCAAAAGATGAAATATACACCGGTTCAACATTTTCCTCCTCGTAATGATTTTCTTTCTTAAGCAGGCAACCACAAAAGACAGAGATGTTTAATCCATTAAAAGTGCAGCTTTCTGGACAGAATAATCCGAGTTTTGTCAAGCCACCAGCTTGCTTCTCCCTGGGTGGGCCCGGGCTGGGGAGGGAATAGGTTTTCATTTGAGTCCTTCGGACCAGGTCAGTGTGCACAGGCTTGAGGGATGGGATCTAATAACCTTCCCTGGCAGCTTGTCAACACGAGCATGGGGGAAAATGGATTTCATCAGGGAGTAGCACAAATCTGAATTTCATCTGGTACCACGGTGGCGAGAGGGAAGATGACTTTGGGGAGAGGGATGCAGTTCTGCTTCTTTTTCAATGGTTTCCTTCACCAGTCATTCCCGTTTTCTTCAAAGGTTGGAAAGGCAGAAGATCCCTCACTTTTTGCAACATGTGGATTCGTGGAGAGAGGGTTTTGGCTCGAGCAGGAGCAGTGTAAATCAGCTCTGGTGAAAGAGGGACCTCCCTTGAGTATCAGCACAGGCAAGGACAATGAATGGATGGAAATCTCTCCCATCTCTTGATCCTCTCTTCTGGAATGAGGAGGACAACACCAGGATCACTGCATGGCAGAATTTAGGTACAAACACTGAGGGCCTGATTGGAAAGTAACAGTTATTGTAAGATAGAGTATTTAGGAGATTAAGACAAGATAAGAAGAAAGGAGAGGAGAGGAGAGGAGGAGAGAGGAGAGGAGAAGGAAGGAGAGGAGAGGAGAGGATAGGAGAGGAGAGGAGAGGAGAGGAGAGAGAGGAGAGGAGAGGAGGGAGGAGAGGAGAGGAGAGGGAGAGGAGAGGAGAGGAGAGGAGAGGAGGATAGGAGAGGAGAGGAGAGAGAGGAAGAGAGGAGAGGAGAGGAGAGGAGGAGAGGAGAGGAGAGGAAGGAGAGGAGAGGAGAGGAGAGAGAGAGAGGAGAGGAAGATGAGAGAGGAGAGGAGAGGAGAGGAAGGAGGAGAAGAGAGGAGGAGAGGAGGGAGAGGGAGGAGAGGAGGAGAGGGAGGAGAGGAGAGGGAGAGGAGAGGAGAGGGAGGAGAGGATGGGAGGAGAGGAAAGAGGAGGGGAGGAGAGTATGAGGAAGGAAAGGAAAAAAAATGACAGGGGAGGACAAGAAGAGGGGAGGAAGGAAAGGAAACAAGGAAAGGAAAGGAAAAGGAAAAAAAAAAAAGGAAAGGAAAGGAAAAGGAAAAGGAAATAAGGAAAGA